>NW_021320035.1:0-3480 GCF_001605985.2 Dendrobium catenatum | reverse complement strand
TCTTTTTGTGTGAGCTGGATATCCGTGTAACGCTAAGACGAACGATTAAAACTCTATCACCATGTATATTCTAGCCCGCAACAAGACCTAACTCGCCTTTCAAATGAGAGACTTTGCCTATTTTTAAATTCTTTCAGCGTCATGCTTAATCTCATAGCTAAATTGTTAATTATGCTTACTTCGAAAATTTGCCCACATCATTCGTCCATTTGAAGTTCAGGCGAACGTCCAACTGAATGACAATGGAAACACTCATTTTGCATTTTATCTCAGTTGTGAACATTGCCATGCTAATATTGGAGTTCGGTTGGAGATTAAATATACACATAATATTAGTATTTAGCCCGATTTTATATTATTTCAGTTTTACTATTTTGCCTTTTAAGGTTGTTTTAGTTTAAATAGACGTGACTTGTATTTATTTCAAATATGGTAAATTGAATAAGATTTAGTTCTGTTTTTCCCTTCCAAGAAAATCATGTGAGCTCTCTCTCCCTCTTCCATCCTTCTCTCTCTCTCTCTCTCTCTCTCTCTCTCTCTCTCTAAAAATAAATAGCAATATATACAAAATCTGTATTAGCAAAAAAAATGTATTTCTCAGATACACAGCTGTGTAAAAGCTCAAAAAGCTTTAATTAAAATGAATAAATAAAATATTGTGCATTCATATAAGCTTGAAAGCATAACATTACACAATAATACATAACAATATGCAGTGCATATTAGCAAAAAAATCGTATTTTTCAATATAATTTCTCTGATACATAATTTTGTAAAGCTCAAAAAGCTTTCAAATAAGCAAATAAAATATTGTGTATTCATACAAACTTGAATATATAGCAATACACACAAATTACATGGTAATACAAAGTGCGTATTGGTAAAAATATCTCATTTTTTAGCATTTTCTCTAATATATAGTTGCGTAAAAGCACAAAAAGCTTTCAAATGAACAAATAAAATAGTGCTTATATAAGCTTGAATACATAGCAATACACAGTGTATATTAGTAAAATAATTTGTATTTTCTAATATAATTTCTCTAATACACAGCTGTATAATAGCTCAAAAAGTTTTTAAATAAACATATAAAAAATTGTGTATTCATATAACTTGAATACATAATAATATGCATTAATACATAGCAATACACAGTTTGTATTAGCTAAAAAAATTACCTAGCTGTAAAAATGATTATAAAAAAACAACATCTTCCAAAAAAGATTTCCCTTATACACATCTATGTATTAGACATATGACAGAATAAATGAGCTTCAAAAAATTATTATTTTACATAAAATTTTACATAGCTGATTTACAAAAGCACGTGTTTTCGTGGCATTTGAAATAATTTTTTTTTAAGAATACATTTTAAGTTAATGTGTGTGAAACATAACAAAAAACACATAAATTATTACTGCCCGGTTTATAAATTTTTCATTGAAGCATTGGGGGTTGTTTGAGAACTTAATCTACCTTAAAGGTGAACACAATTATGTTGTATTTGCCTTTACGGCAGATTTCTCTATTGAAAAGTTAAGCTCAGCAAAATGCATATTGTCTCATAATATATATTGAAAAGCAATTATTAGATAAGTAAATTACATCTAATTCTTAAGGTTTTTTTTTTTATTATTGGTCCTTTAGAGAATATGACGTCCTCCAAACACAAATTTTCATCTTTATCGTCTATTTCTCGTTTCTCTTTCTCAATAGGTACTAAAAGTTTTATTCTGAAAAAATCCTACATATTTGATAGCTTTCATGAGTTTTTAAAAATATGAAACAAGTAGGCTGCCACAATTTCAAAATTTTCACGGCCGGCTTTGTTGGGTCATAAGAAAAAAAATTCATTTTTTTTTAATTTAATTGGAGTCCAGACGAAAATTCATACCCAAACCTTGCACGTAATAATTTCTCCATCATCAAACACCAGCCCACCTATACTCTCAGGAATTTGATCAAATTAATTTAGCATCATCGCTAACTCTAGTCTCACTGTACTCGAGTCAATGTAATTATTATGTTAGGTGAAGCACTGCAGTGCCCACCCTTTATAATGCCATGATGCTCGAAATTTTGGGTCTAGTTATTGTTAACTTCACTGTAAAAACTATATAAAAACTCATACTCTTATATGATATTGGCTTAAGATATAAGAGGGCTCAAAAGCTTGAAAAATCTAAAAGCCCCACTAGATCACTATCATCAAAATATTACCATATGAGCATCATATACAATCCTCCTATCATCATCGTTTGAGTACAGCACTTTAAGCACCACCTTTTAAATATATTAATCAAACCACCTTTGTCTGAATAGGTACATTGACTTCCATCGTCTAATTCCATCGTCTAATTATGTGCTTTTGACTACTGTCGCCCGACTATAATTATCCCAACATAATTGTGAAACTATGGTCCTCCAATCATCTTTACTCACCTATGATCATTTGACCACCATCGCTTGAATATTGTGAAAGTACCCGACCCGCTTCAAATCTGGGTCAACCTGACACTACCCGCCAACCCGTCGTTGTCTTCAAGAGGGAGAGGCGGCAGTGTCGGCTTCAGGTGGTGGCAAACCCTTCAGGAGTAGGGAGAGGGAGAGGCGGATGTGTCAGGAGCAAGAAGAGGCAGCTGTGGCGTCAGGCACAAGGAGAGGTAGAAGCAGCGGTGCTGGCTTCAGGTGGTGGGAGAGGGATAGGCGGCGAGGAAGATAAGGCTAGGGTTTTGACTTCAGATAGACCGCCGGCTACAAGAGTGCAACCTGCAGGAGTTTGCCAGTTCGGGTTGAATCACGAGTTCACAACTACGACGGAAGTGTTGAATCGTGACTACGGGACAGCGGGACTTCGAACCGACCTTAAAAGTTTTTCGTTTATTGTTTACAAAGGGTCATTTTTGAATTTCCTGATCAATCCAAACCCAACCCGTTTTTCCAAACAGATCGAATCCAGAAACCTGAACCCAACCCTTTGCGAAACGATTTGATCATAATCCAAAATTTTTTAGTCGGATTCAAGTCAGATTTTTTGATCGTGTCAAGTATTGAAACCCCAATTCTAATAACAACAACCGATCTCTTAACCGCAACAACTGTAACGACTACTCCCTAAGCAAATACTTCCGTTGTACTTGGAAATGGAGGAAATGAGCGGGAGAAAAAGGAATCGATAAAAGCTTCATGGACGGCAATAAGGCCTCCGCCAACATGGTAACTTCCTCTTTCCATTGTGATGGCTTGGCATTGGAGGTCATTGGCGAACACACAGATCAACATCATGTCCACCAAAATATTTTAACAATATTAACAAAGTGTCAGATTAGATAAATAGTAAATATTAGGTGTTGCATATTTTAATATTTTAAGTGTTATGTAAATAAATCCTCCTATTTTTTCATTAACATACATATTTCATCACATCCTCAAATCCATTATTCTAAATTATATAAATTTAATTAAAACTAAAACTTGAAT
>NW_021320034.1:14034-52843 GCF_001605985.2 Dendrobium catenatum | reverse complement strand
CGTGTCCGTGTCACCGTGTCCGTGCATCAAAACCCTCTAGTTGTTTACCACAAAAGTTACAAAACAATGATGCACAAGATCAATCGTACCCTTATCAAAGCTGAAATTTTTCTTCAGCCTTATTATGCACTTTTTTTCTTGAATATCTTAAAGCATAACTAGAGCCTCAAATATAATTAGAAGCAAATTAATTAATTAATTAATAATGCCACGGAATTAATTAATAATGCCACGGTGACAATAAATTTACATATGATTGCTAATATGTTGTTTTAGCATCTTTTGAAATAAATGGATTAGCTCCTATAGAAACTTCCTCAATCTAGAATTTGTGTAAAGAACATGGCATGTCTACTACACAATAGAGAACTACAAATACCCTAATCTAAAGATAATAAAGCAGCTCATTAAGGGGTAATCGGTTTGGTGTATTTGAAATGCCTGTAAACTAAATATGGTAATTTAAATGCATTTACTTTGAAGCAATTTTTAAGGAAATGGCCTATAAATAAACTTTACATCATGAAACTCGAATCAAACACAAGAGGCTACTTCTCAATTTTTCAGCTAGTCAAACAGCCAAGAAGTAAACCAAGGTCTCAAGCATAGCTTTTCTGCTATGGCATCCATTCATATGCATATCGCAAAGCAACAGATATAAAAATAGCTCATTGTGATAAAAACAAACGCATGAAACTGCACCATGAACCTGACGGTTATACTAAAACCTATAAGGAAGGAAAAAAATTAAAGAAGTGTACCCAGCAAGTTGCTTGAAAAATCCAGTAAAAATTACCGACCCTACAAACTTCCTATGTGATATGGTCAGCATTATTTATTTAACATACTAAGCATAGTACAGCAAGAAAAAAAACTAGAGAAAAAGATAATACACATACATTTGAAAACCGAATGGTGCAGACAGACCTGCTTTTTATAAGAAAATCCATCATCATGATAGCTTTGTATATCAGCAAGATTCCTCATTACTCCCGCCATCAGCTCTGCTGAATGTCTCCCTAAAACAAAATTTTAAAAAAATGGTATCAGTGCAAACATCAGACTTATAAATAACCTCAATTTAGAAGATGTGATGGTAGGGGTGCAAGTGAACCGAGCCGAGCTGAGCCATGGCAAAGGATGTTCAAGCTCAAACTACTTTAGCCAAAGCTTATTCAAACTCGACTCGAGCTCGATTCGAGCTTTCATGATAATGTTCAAGCTTAAATTCAGGCTTGCTCGTGTTTGGTTCATTTATATTTATCAAGCTGCTCATTTTATGCTAATCGAGTTAAACGAGCAGCTTATCAAGCAACTCATTTTATACTTATCAATTATCATGCTTAAATACGAAGTTTTATGAAGATATCAAATGGAAATGAAATTTTTTGGAAGGAAACTATATAATTGCTTAACAATTACCACAAATAATGATCAGCAAAGACTTAAAAAAAAAAAGAAATTTCTAAAGCTTAAACCTAAAACCCACATGCTTCCAATAGAGCTGCCAAAGGGACATAAGACGTGACTGTTTCTCACTTAATATCTTTGTTAGTAAGAAGCTAGCTAGAATAAGTTGAGCAACTTCATGATGAAGAGTGATAAGCACTATGAACTATCTTCCTAACTGATTTGAATCCCATACTAAATTATCAAAATGGATATAAACTATTGGTTTTATATGACGCATCTCTCTGCTTGTTATACTGTTCTCACTCACAAACTTCACTTACATTGATCAAAGAGTAGTGACACTGAGAAAAAAGTACTAAAGAGAAATAATACCTAGTTGATCAAATGCAGCAGAGATGACCTGAAAAACCACATCCCACACAGCATTGTACCTGAAATCAAGAAAGCCTTCTATAATAGCACATATCTTTTCAATGATTGTGGGACCAGACTTCCTTAATCCTCCTCCAAGATTCAGGTTTATCTGTTTAATTCCTTGCTTGATCAAATTCTCATCAAGGCAAGAATATATTAAACTCTTCAGTGCCTCTGTCGCAGCAAAAATAGCTTCCTCATGCTCACCAGCCAAAATTTCTAACAATAAAAGAAACAAGTCAACAACACAGCTCACCATTCTACCTGATTACATATCCAAAGGATAACTAAAAAAATCATGTGAAAAGCTAACCTCCGAGGGAATTAAAGATTATTGGAAGCTTCACAACACACATATTCCTATTTAAACTAAATACTCTTTTGGTTCCCAAATTTAGTAGGCGTGCTACAGATGCCAAGCCATCAGCTGATTTCTCCTTTTCAGGTATAAAGTGCGCCAAGGAGCACAATAGCTCGAGTAAGAACTCAGGAGAAAAGTTTGAAGCTTGTCTAGAACATAAAGTCTGCAAAATCTCCATAATACTCCTAGTGACACTACAAAAACAAACAAATCCATCTACAATAACAAAAAAAAAACCCCAATTTTTTTTTCCAAATATGAGATTTAAAGATTACCTTAAATTCGGCTAGAAACTACCGGAGAAGGCCGTCAAAGAAGAATGGTAGCTCGAAACCGCAGTCCTCAGTACTCACTCGTCTGAAAACAGGCGTGAAGGTGAGGAAAACTTACGCACAAAAGGGAGCCGGAGACCCGGCGTCGCAGTGGACGACGAAGGCGAATCGTGAACCGACTAACCGAGCAAGATCTCTAAGCCGAGATGCCGAAATCCGAATGGCCGTGGAAGAAGAAGGCCCGATTCGCCCGAACTAACTCCGAAACCGCTCTGGAGTCTGGAGGCAGCGTGGAGGGAAAGATTTGGGCATGTGGCGGGTCAGGTAGGTTTTTTTAACAAATATATATATATATATATATATATATTAATGGAGTAGCTTATCAAGCATTTTAGTCGAGTCAGATTGAGCTCGAACTCGAGTTTGTTTATTATACGAGCTCGATTATAAGCTCGAGCTTGAAGCCCGATAAGCTCGGCTCGCGAGTTCGTTATGAGTCGAGTTTAAGCAGGCTCACGAGTTGACTCGACTCACTTACATCCCTATGTCAGACCTAGCTTTAGTACTTTTTATGTACCTAAAAGATTGTATTTTTCTTAGTACATTCAACTAAATATTACTTTTGAAGGAATTAAAAAAGTTGAAAAGATAATATATATGTTTATTTAATTTTCTTGTACATGTCATTATCAAAATAGCCTGACATTAAAGTTATAACACAATGATTTAACACATAATTTAAATTTATCATTTAACCTAATTTTTACATTGCCTCTATTATTAGGAATAAATTAGGCCAAATATATTGATCAAGTTTATAATCAGGATTACTGGGTTTTTTAATATTCACAATAATAGATAGAATTTATCATCTTAGCATTATATGAAAATCACCGCACATACATATAAATAAATAAATTGATAGTAGCATGCAAAAGATATAATTTTTTTTATAAAAAACTTGCTAAGAGGAAAAATTATGAGGATTGATTTAGTTGAAATTGTTGTAATCCATGATCCCGAGTTTGAGATTTTGATGATGACAAATAATGTCGCCTGAACAACTATTCATTGAATATCTTTGATTTTTGTTATAGTCTGTGAGTACTAACATTTCAGAAAGAGCACAAGTTACTCAGGACAATAGGAAGACTCATGACTGGGTAGAGTAGGAGTGTGAGTCTGTAACATTGTAATTTTTCATTTATTTTATTTTCTCTTTTCTTGAGTCTGGCCATAAACTGCATGTAAATCTGAGCAACCATGCACACACAGGGGGAGAGGATTTTAAAAGAAAATGAAGATTTTTTTTCTCTGTTGATTGTACTGTACGACTTTATATCGTATTGTACGATCTGATCTGGTTAAAATGCCTTTCTGTGAACAGGTCGTACTGTACGATTATTATAGTACTATAAGATGTGTTACTAATCCAAAATTCTAGCCGCCAGATTAGTTTAAGTAAGTTTTGTTAGATGTTTGTACTGTACTAATGCAATTCGTACTGTACAATTATTTTAAATATTTACTTAAACTAACCCATAATTAGTGGAGTAAATTAAGGATTAATCTCTGATTGGTTATCGTACTGTACGAACATGTCGCAGTACGATGAACCGAGGTTGTTTTTGATCGTCCCAAACTTCTTACCGGACGATCCCTTAATTTTGACTAATTGTACTGTATAAAGTAGGTCGTACCTTACGATGTACAGAGATGAGTTTTGATCGTCCCGACTATCGTCCTGTACGAGCAGAAGAGTTGATGATCGTACTGTATGAGTCTAAATCGTACTGCACGATTATATTTAGAAGTTTTTGAACTGTTCGTAAACCTTCGTACCATGACGAAGCTTGTTTATACTAATCGTACTGTACGATTGTAACGGCTACTTTGAAAAAATTTCAGGGTTTTTGGAGCCCGTTTTAAGTATAAAAAAGTAGTATTTTTGGTGTGTGATAGAGAGAGAACGTGGTTAGAGTGGGAATCCTTGGGAGAGAGCTCTTGAGAAGATTTTAGGGTTTGAGAGAGAATGTGAGCTTGTAGAGGGAGAAGGAGTGTGAAGGAGATCACACGGTTGCTCCGTACTTGCTGCACTTTGCTCCTCATATGGCCCAGAAGATCTTGTGGGAGGCTTTCTTAGGGGGAGACTCGTCTACATCCATGTCATCTAAGGTACTATGCCTTCTCCAGGAGGGAGAAAAATGAGAAGGTACGCTGCCGTCGCTAGGAGGATGAGAAAAGCGCTTGGCACTCTACCACGTCGTGTTGGTGAAAGTGAGGTTTGTAAGGGCTTCTCCGCCTTGCCGAGGGGGGCAAAAGGAGAACAATAGTTTTGTAGTGAAATTCCCGAAGTGAAGGACTCCGGGGAGTGGACGTAGGTCAAGTGACCGAATCACTATAAATCTCTGGTGTGATCTTTCCCTGATCGCTTTTTACTTTTGCTTGCATTTGATTTTCATTATAACTTCTTGGTGAAATTCATTGCGGAATCCATTGTTGCTATTTGTGTTAAAGTATTTGCTTCCACATTAGTTAAATTTTTGTCAAAAAATTTAGCGCAATTCACACCCCCCCCCCTCTTGGCGCATCTAGTAACTTCAGAAATGATTTTAATAGTGTTAGTCGTAGGTAACAGACAGTACCCTGCCCCACTTATAGAGAAGATAGTAATACAACGATGTAAGCGTAAACTATAAAAGATGACTTTCATGGTGATGTAGAAAGAGCCTTTAGGCATTGAAAATATTGTCAAGTGATTGTTAATAGTCATCATGATCATTCTTCTCATATGATTGAAGACCAATGGCTCAGAATGTGTGCATCGTCCTTCGTAGAGGGTCAACATTAGTGTCAACAATATACATCAAACTTATTGGTGATATTGGGGACTGGTATTAGTGTCAATAGCATGTATTTAATTTGTTGGTAAAAAATAGGCATTGGCATTAACATTTATTTCATGCATCAGTGTTGATGTTAACAAGTAGGTGTCAACATTAATGTTGACGATGATCGCCAATGTTGGTGTCGATGATAGTTGTTTGCTTTATTAATGATTGTGGATGTCAACATTTTTTGTGATAACAGATGTCTACTAATTTGGTGACAAATGGCCATAATATTGTTGGTGATGACAAACATTAAGTGTTCGTAGTTAATGCTTTATATTCTAAACTTTTGAATCATTCTTAGAGTCTCATCTTAGCCTCTCTAAATCTATAAAATTAGGGTCTTTTTATATATTTATGGAGATGAAAAATTCTGATCTTTTTTACCATAAATCAAAACCCTCATTCATACAGTATGTGTTAATTCCTTTAATCATATAATCTTTTTCAAATATTTAGGTATCATAGAAATGTCAAAAATGGGCAATCCTAGGCTCATGAAATTCTTCTCGTTGAGATACATATATCAACTATAAATCTATTAAAAACAAAATTGAGATGTTTTCGAAATCGATTTCAAAATGTATAATTGAAATACTTGCATTAAGATTTGTGTTTGATTATATGAAGTTTATGGTGACATATTGAGGATAAGTTTTAAATTCATTGAATATATTTTGCAACCGAGTCACTACCGAAAACCACCATATTTTGCAGCATTATATAGCAACAATTTTTAAAACACTACTAAAAATGTCATTTAGTAGTGGTTTAAACTGCTGCTAAAATTAACATTATTTTTTTTCAAAGCATGTTATTACCGATGCTAAATAAGTCATTTTAATAGTGGTTATATTAATTACTTTTCATATTGTTGGTTTGTTAAGAATCCTAAAGAACATTCTAATGATTGAAGTTTAAAACATAAGTAATTTAGAGTGATAGAATTACCACATCAAAGTTCAAAAACTATATTGCATAATTGTTACATATAGCATGTTAAATACACATTATCTTACAATTAACAATAAATATGTATAATGAAATGAGAACATATGTTGACATATTAAATAATTCAATGTTTATCAAAACTAAGATATTGCATAATTATAGCAATTATAATCACTATAAGTATTGTTTCTTTAAGGATTGCAATTATTCTAACCATAACAATTATATTTTCTTTCAACATTGCAGCTATTTTATTGTTCGTTATAAATATGCTAGAATTATAGTTGTTGTAATCGCTGCTATCTATTGTCATGATAAATCTTCCTCAATAATATCAATTGTTACGAAATGACTTTACAATGCCAAACAAATATGTTGGCCTTACATTGATTTGAAGATTGCAACAAGCTCTATTGCACAATTTAAGGCTTCGTTTGAGGATTAATTATTTTGTGCAGACGTCGAACGTCGTTCAGAGACCAACAAGAATGTCTCACATCACCCCTTTGTTGTGTATCGCGGCTCGATACTACTTAATACCTCGGATCGGTACCACTGATATGCTGCACCTAATTCGCCTCCGAACGTAGAGCTACGTCCTGCCTCCGCACAAAATAATTTCTCTCGTTTGAGACAATTTTCTTACTACTTTTTAAAGTAGTTTTCACTTATAAAAAAATTCTCGAAAGCAGTAAAAAAGAATTAGCCAAAAACTGTCCCAAACCTAACCTAAATCTAAACTAAAATTCTAAAAAAATGCTAAGAGAGCCCCAATTCCTTGTAGTGAGTGTAATAAAAACTTTAATTCATTATTTATATTATATCACTCTCAAAATGAATTTAATAGATTTAAAATAAATATTAATAAAATTCTTATAGAATACTTTCTTAAAATTTTTCTCAAATAATTTTTTTACTTCCTAGGTCCTCGACTAATAGTCGAAGCCCGAAGAAACTTGCCTAAAATTTACATCTCAAAGAAAGATTGTAAAAGCAACTGTTAGTTTAGAAAGCCATTGGGACATTTCAACTTTCTCCCTCTTTTTCGTTTATCACTCACTACTATGCTGGTCTTCAATTGTTATGTATTATGCTTTAATATGCAGTTTTGATGCTAGAGTAAATAGTGGATCCATGGAATTGTGTGCATGAGGTGATCGATTTAGTGTTGAGATGAGTTTTTGGCTGGTGAATTATTTTTTCTTGGGTGAAAGGGAGCCCCTTTTCCTTCAAGAAGTTTTTTTTTTTGTTTCGGGTTACACCCGTTTGATGTTTTTGAAAGGATCTCTGTTAATTTTCATGACCATTGATCAAACTTTGATGGGTAGAATGCTAAATCATTAAGGGAAAAAAGTCGGTTGGTATAATTTGTGAGGACTTTGAGTTGTCAAGATTTCTGATTTATTAGTTGTGCTTTGTTGCATTGTCTCACTGATACTTCGGCGGACTTTTTTTTTTTCACCCTTTATAGTTGATTTGGCAACATAGGTTTTATTCATGTGCTACTATTTTGACACTTTGGATTTGCTGCCCATTAATTAAACTTTGATGGGTAGAATGCCAATCATTTGCTTGATATTGGTTTGATTATTTATGTTATGTGTATGTGATGATTTCAAATCTCAAATCTCTTTCCTTTCTTATTAGAAGAGTAGATGTATTAGATCCAACTGATGCTAAGAAAGATAGAGGTAGACCTAAAATGACTTTGTTAGGAAGTATTAAAAATGACATTTTTATTAGGTTTAAATGAGAATTTTACTCTTAATAGGACACAATGGAGAAAAATGTTCTTTTAGCCAATCCCATATAGTGGGATAAAGGATTTTTGTTGTTGTTGATTCGAACTGCTTTCCTTCATAACACAGTGAAAAAAATTAACTATTTTTCCAATCCCGTCATCTACAATTCAAAGCTTGACGATATGATTTAATTATTATGAATGTGGTTAGCATACTTGGAAATAATAAACATAAATACATTTAGAGGTATGTGTAAATAAAACACTTCACATGATGGAACATATGCTAAAATAAGTGAATTTAGGTCTTTCCAACCCATCCAAATGATTAATCCATTTATCCTAATAAATTTTATTTAATCCTATCCACCTTAAAATAATCCTCTCTGCAATTTTGAGTCTTAGCCCACCATCGAAATCATGGTTAAATCATGTGTTAGTAGGGGTGAGCATAAGTATAACTGGCCGATGGCGTTCCTTCAATTTTAGCTTCTAGTTATGATGATAATACACCTGAAATCTGGCTTAACTTCACCTCAAGCTTCAAGTTTTGAGCTTGGATGGCTTAAGCTTGAGTTAACTTAACCAAATCATGATTCATCCATGGTTATCTTTGGGCTATAAGAGAAATAAAAAAACAAGTGGCCAAGTGTGTGCATTCACTCTATTTCTAATCACCTGCAATCTTCCTCTACATATCCAGATCAAGGGCGAAGAAAACCTCTCTTTTAAGGATGAGCAAACTTATCATATAAATAAATTTATATTTTAAAAAATAAAATAAACAATATGTAATTCATAGCAAAATCTTGCATATACTTATAGAAAAAGGGGTAAAATCCTACAACCATTTACAAAACATGAATAGCAAAGGAGGCAGCATCAGTAATCTCTAGCGGTAAGTTTCTTCATTGGAGAGGATTCGATTGGGTGGATATTGGTAGTGGCAAAGGGTGAGTACGACGTGAGAGTAGAATGTGACATAAGGAGATAGGGCAAGGTGACATTTGCGTAGATTAGGGTTGGGGAGGGATCTGTTTTTATTTTAATTATGGGCAAAAATATTTATTGAGTAGGTAAAATTACTCCAATATATTTAAATTACTGAGCTACCCTTGATTGTGCATGGATCCACCATTGATCCAAATACTTTCAACCATTATAGGCAAGGGTTAGCTGTCAAAATAGGTTAAAAAGCCATTTTATAACTTGAAGTTGCTCAACATGGCCAACCAATGCTTCTCCAACAAATTTGAGAGGGTTTGTCTCCTATCACCTTTCTTAAGGTGAGGCATCCAAAACTTCGAGCTTCTAAGGGACATGAAGGTGAAATTTTATTTTTTATTTTTTGAACAATTAGATAGGGTAATCAATATAAGCTACTATTAGCTACAAAAAATCCCTTGGATGAAAGCCCTTAATCCCACGAATCCAATTCCACCAAAATCACTGAGTTCTATTAAGTGGATTGAAAGAAATGGTCGTAAGTTGGCCAACTTGTGATCAACCCAAATTGGGGCTGTGCATATGCATCTAGGTGAGGAAGTTGAGGTAATATTTCTTTGGGGTTAATGAAGATTTTTTAGATTTTTGTTGAGTTATATAGTTGTCCAATTCTAATAAAATTTTAAAATTAAGTAATTTGAAGGATGAAAAATCTTGGAAAATGTTTGTTTTGAAAATTTTATTTTTTTTTATTTTAAAAAATTTTAAAAGTCTAATTTAAATACTTAATCTATCAAATGAATTCAAAAAATTCTCTAACTCTTTGGAAAAGTTAAAAGGACTATACTAAATCTCTAATAAAATTTTCAAGGCGTAGTGAATCATACTATGCAAGTAAGGATTTTTCAAGTTTAGGATTTTATTGTTCAAAAATCTTAATAATTAGATTTTTAATATTGAAGTTATTGGAAAACCATATAATATCGCTTTCATGATTCTGCACCTTAAATATTTTTGAAAATTTTCTAGTAAATTGTCGCCCTAACTACAATCTTCCTTAGTGGTTGTTTGTTTGGATTACATAAGGGTGTAAAGTATTTCAATTACAAGTGTTTTAAAAAAATTGGTTTTGGTTGGATAAATAAGTAATATAAAGTAAAAATAATTTAGTGTAAACTATTCTAGGTTATTTTTAAAGTTAACCAAACTCGGCAAGTTTTGAGTGAGAACGGTTTGCACCTCAAGCATGCTCACTTAATCTCTATCGAACACCTCCACCTGCCTCTGGCCACCAGCCGCTAACCGCCACCATCCTCGATGGTCACCACCATCTTTAAACTTTACACTACACTAATTTTACTTCAAACCAAACAAAAAAAAATCATTCACCAGAATTTATTTTAGACTCATTCAAATAACTTCAAAATATAAGTTTTACATTGAATTTCTTTTACACTACATTCTTTTTACAATGTATTCTTTTTTTAGCTAATCAAACAACCCCTTAGATTGTGAACTATCAAAGCATCTTAGCATGTATGCAAGTCTCGATGTAGTAGGAGTTAAATCATATAAGAAATTATAAAATCAGCTCATCAGATGGGATTCAACTAATTTAAAGTATTTCATCTTAATTTAATTGATTTTAAAAGATTGATATTTTATATATTAATCTAACATGCTTTTTTTTGAACAGTCATATAAGGCTTGGTTATGATAACACTACTTTCATTATCAGATAATCTTCTTCTAATGAAAATAATCATGCTATCATGATCATTAACTACAGTCAAGAGCTAATAAGATTCAAGCTCTTACTCATTTCACACATATTTAAATACAATTAATACGAAAAGAGATAATTGAAACTATCAACTACGAAGCTCAAGATTCAAGTGATTCAAGCACTTGAAAGATGGAAAAGTTCCAAATGTGCTAGAGAGGTTCACAATGCTCAAATTGTGGGATTAAGAGATCAACATACATGTTTGTATGGTATTTTAACAGGATTTTTGCCAAAGACACATAATTCGAATCAAATGAAATTTTTATTTAAAATTTAAGATTGAATCTTTTAAATGATGTTTAAAGCAACTACTAAAGATCAAATTCAAATAAAAGGTTAAGATCAAACTCAAAGTCAGACCCATAAAATGATTAATTATTTGCACAATTAATGAATGTAGGAAGTCGTATGCTAGGAAACTAGTCCAATTATAGTTAAATTAAAATATATAGCTTCCCAATAATATTAAATCAAGTTAAATTGTATTCCTAAATATTAAAGGAATTTTTGAAATTTACTTATTAATTTTCATCATTTTCATTTAATTAGTGAAAATTTATAAAAATTATTAAACAATTTGAACATTTTCATAAAATATTTGGATTTGTAAAGCAATCACCAGTTAACTTTGATAAACCATAATTAAGCATTGATTGATTGCAATTGACTTAATATAATATTTTCATTATTTGTGAAATAGTATTTTCAATAATAAACTATATATATATATATATATATATATTAAAATAGCTTTTTTCAATAATAAACAATATAAATATCATGCAATTCACATGTCTAATATTTATTAAACTTTGGGTCATGTGATCATGATTATTAAATGAGCATTCCCAAATATTTTATTTTTTAAATTATTTAATTTTTTTCATTATTATTGTATAAATTATAATATTTAGAAAAATTATTGAATAAATTAAGACTAGCAGCAACAACAACAACATCACGCAGTTATCTCACTATGTGGGGTCTGCTATTTGAAATTCTTTTTCTCCATTGTGTCATGTTAAGGGTCAAATTCTTATCTAACAAAGTCTTTTGAGGTCTACGTCTACCTTTTTTAACATTAGTCAAATCTAATACATCTACTTTTCTAATCTGGTCATTCGAAGGTCGCCGTTTTATATGAACAAATCATCTAAGGCGACTCAATCTAATCTTATCTTCTACTTGAGCTAGTCCAACCTTCTCATGTATATGATCATTTCATATCATGTCTATAAGAGTAAAACCACTCATCCACCTGATCATCCTCATCTCTGCAACACTTAACTTAATATTATGATTCTCCTTTAATGGCCAACATTCTGCACCATAAAGCATTGTGGGTCTTACTACCTTCTTATAGAATTTTCCCTTAAGTTTGAGAGGAACTTTTCTATCACACAACAAGCCCGATGCATTCCTCCACTTCAACCATCCAACTTTAATTCTACTAATAATATCCCCATCTATTTCACTATCACTCTGAACAATAAACCCAATAGATCTAAAACGTGTACTATTATTAATGACTTGATCACCCAAAGTCACAATCCCCCCATTAGATATATTATTGCTAAAATTACACTCCATATATTTAGTTTTAGATCTATTCAAATGAAATCCTTTAGAGTCTAAAGTTGACCTCCATTATTCAAGTTTACCTTCAATATCTTCTATAGTCTTATCAATAAGAAGAATTTCATCAACAAAAAAGCATACACCAGGGTACAACCTCTTGCAAATGTCTAGTGAGAACATCCAAGACTAAAGAAAAAAAGATATAGCCTTAAGGTCGATCCTTGATGTAATCTGACAGAAATAGGAAAATACTTGGTCAAACCACCTTGTGTTTGAACACAAGTAACAACACCAGCATACATATTCTTAATGACTTGAATATAAACATTAATTAACCTCTTTCTTATGTAGAACTCTCCATGACATTTCTCTTGGAACTTTAACATATGTTTTCTCTAAATCAATAAAAATTATATGCAGATCCTTTTTATTATCTCTATACTTCTCCATCAAACCTCTCAATAAATGTATAGCTTCCATGGTAGACCTACCTAACATGAATCCAAATTAATTTTGAGAAACATTAGTGTCACACCGCAGCCTATAATCCATAACTCATTCTCCTATAGTTTTAAAGTATGACACATTAACTTAATTCATGTATAATTTATACAATCTTATGCATCACTTTTATTCTTAAAAATAGGAATCAAGACACTCATTCTCAATCATCTAGCATCTTTTTAGTTTTCAAAATAATATTAAAAAGTTTAGTAAGCTATGAACTTCCTTCATCTCCTAAGCATTTCCACACCTCTATTGGAATATCATTAGGTACAATAGCTTTTCCACACTTCATTTTCTTTAAAGACTCTTTAACTTCAGATTTACTGATACGCTGATAAAAATAAAATTCTTTATTTTTATTTAGGGTGCTGAGATCACTAAAGTCAATTGCATTCTTATATTCATTGAAAAGTTTAGCAAAATATCTCATCCACCTTTGTTGAATATCCTCTTCTAATAAAAATATTTTTTGATCTTCATCTTTAATACACTTCATTTGAACTAAATCCTTATTACTCATATCTCTTTGTTTAGCTATTTTATACATATATCTTTCATCATCCTTAGTATCTAATATATTATATAAATCTTTAAAAGCTAAAACTTTTGCATTGCAAATTACTTTCTTAGACTCTTTATAAATATCTTTATATATTTCCAAATTATGAGAATTTTTACAATTAAACCAATTTTCCCTTAATTGAATAAATTAAGAAAAACTTAAATAATTTGGATTATGCTCAAACATGCTTGCAATGATATTTGAAGTTCAAAATATGCCTTGGTTGGGTTAAAAGTACATATGATTTAATTTTCCATTAATTACCTTATGTTCTAAAATTAGAAAATTAAAGTTTATTAATTGAAAAAATCAAATTTGACATTAATGATTTTATTAAACTGTGTGAATGCACCAAATGACTTGAGATGCAATACTTAAGTACCCCTATAATTCATAATATGGAAAAGAACACCTACACTTTAATTCAAAATAATAAAGAATTCACTCTTTATCCTCAAAACCATATTCCTGATCCACTTACCAAGAACACCAAAACTGAAAAAACAACCAGTCATGAACTGCTTCTTAACACAAATGAATTGAAACACTATGAGATAACATATCTGGTGATAGGAAAAGAATATACTCCAACCTCTCAAATTCCTAAAGAAATATAACATTTAATCGATGAATGTTTTGACATAACACCTGAAGAGTTGCTAAAAGGTTTGCCCCCAATGAGAAACATTCAACATCACATTGATCTAATCCCTGGAGCCACATTGTCTAATCTTCTCCATTACAGAATGAGTCCAACTGAACATGAATTGAAGAACTTCATAAGCAAGTGTTTGTACTTTTAGAGAAGGGTTTAATTAAGGAAAGCTTAAGTCCCTGTGCTATGCCTGTTTTACTTACTCCTAAAAAAGTTGGAACTTGAAGGATATGTGTGGATAACCGAGCTATAAATAAAATAACCATCAAATATAGGTTTCCAATTCCTAGGCTCGATGACATGTTGTACGTATATGTTAAATGGTGCTAAAATCTTCTCTAAAACTGACTTGAGATGTGGGTATCATAAGATTAGGATTAGACCGAGAGATGAGTGAAAATTGCTTTCAAAACCAAGGAAGTATTGTATGAATGGCTGGTTATGCCTTTTAGGTTGTCAAATGCTCCTAATACATTTATGAAAATAAGAATCATGTTTTAACACATTTCATAGAAAAGTTTGTGGTTGTGTACTTTGATGATATTTTGATTTACAGCACTCACCCTTATAAACACTATAATCATGTGAAACAAATTCTACAAACTCTAAAAGAATAAAAACTATACATCAATCTGAAGAAGTGTTCTTTTATGACTCCAAGTTTGACATTTTTACAGTATATCATGTATGCGAAGGGAATTAAGGTTGATTCTGTTAAAATTCAGGCAATTCAAAATTAGCCTACTCCTAAAAATATCATCGAGGTGAGAGGGTTTCACGGTCTACCTTCTTTCTATCATAGGTTCATAAAAAACTTCAGCTCTCTAATTGCTCCTATCACTGATTGTTTAACAAATAGAATCTTTAAATGGACACCTGAAGCTGAACAAACTTTTCAAATAATCAAAGCAAAAATGAGTCAAGCTCTAATTCTTAGTTTGCCAAATTTTAATAATATCTTTGAAGTTGATTGTGATACCTCTCATATTGGTATAGGAGCTATGCTTAACCAGGAAGGGAAACCCATTGCATATTTTAGTGAAAAGTTAAATGATTCTCGATTTACATATTCTACTTATGACATGAAATTTTTTATACAATTGTTCAAACTTTAAAATTTAATTTGGAGATGTTATTTGTTTTAAAGAGAATTTGTTTTAAACATCAATCATGAAGCTTTGCGATTTTTAGGTTCTAAAAAAAAATTTGAACAAAAGACATGCCAAGTGGACCTCTTTTCTGCAAGCATACTCATTTCATATTAAGCATAAACTGGGGTGTCAGACAAAGTAGTTGATGCTTTAAGTAGGAGGTCTCATCTTTTGGTAATTATTTATCCAACCATAACTTCCTTTGATTTCTTAAAAGACACCTATGTTAATGATCCAAATTTTAAGGATATTTGGGAATCTTGTCTCACTTCAGGAACTGATTAGTCTGCCCAATTTATCATTCAAGAAGGCTTTTTGTTTAAAGGTTCTAGACTTTGCATTACAAAATTTTTTTTAAGAGTACAACTTGTGCAAGAACTTCATAGTGGGGGCTAGGTGGGCATTTTGATCAAGAGAAAACAATTGCTTTAGTGAAAGAAAAGTATTTATGGCCTCATATGAGAAAACAAATTACTAAGCTAGTAAAATAATATAAAATCTGTCAAGCTTTCACAAGAACATCTAAAAACATTTATTTGTAATCCCCCTTTCCAATTCCAAATAAACATTGGGAATATATTTCTATGGATTTTATTTTAGTGCTGCCGATTAATGCATGAAAATGTGATTCTGTATTTATCATTGTGGATCGATTTAGCAAAATGACACACTTTATTCCATGCAAAAAAACTTATGATACTTCATATGTTGCTGACTTATTTTTCAAAGAAATTATTTGTCTCCATGACATACCCTGAACATTTATTTCTGATAGGTACACTAGATGAAAAGGGACCCATCTAAATCGTACTCTGGATGATGTATACACGATTGGTATATCGTACAGTACGTTCCATACTTCAAAAAAAATTCTCCTATTTGTTTGTTTGACTGCTCGAGGGGGAAAATAACTGATCAAATTGTCTAGTATGAAAAGATATCATTCAATACTATCAGTTTAAATAAATTTAGATTTTAAATTCTCCCTTGGTGTGTGTGTGCGCAGTTACTCAATTACAATCACTCTCTCAGACTCAATAAAATGAAAGATACAAACTTCATTTATAATAAATCTTAAACTGATCTAATTTGAAGTCTTCAACAATCTGAAGTATGATTTTTCTGAAATATTAGTACACTCAAATAACAAAAAAATGCATCCAAAATATATTAGGAGAAATAACAATCAAAACAATAATATTTGGATTCATAAAAATATATATGTTACAAGAATTTTAATAATCAAGAACCAAGTTGCAATTATCTCAACAATTTTTGCTCTTTCCCCTTCTCTATGGCCCTTCGATTTCACCCGCATGGCTCCTATCCCGTGGCTGGTTCTTCTCCCCTGGCTTCCTGTTCCGGTTCCCCTGGCCGTCCATTCCTGTCCCCCTTGTGGCCGTTTGGGTGCTGCTCCTAGACCGCCTGCTGGCCTTCTATTTCCTTTGTTCTGAATGGATCGGTTGGAGGTGGGTTTGGGTTGTTTAGCTTACCCCTTTTCTCCTATATATATAAGATATTTTAGTGCATAAAAAGGTTGTTGTTTGTTAAGAAAAGTTCTCTAAAAAAATCTGAGGGTTTCTTCTTTGGAAAGCTTTCGAGCTTATTCCAATTCTCTCCTCCTCTCTTCAAATTCATCTTGGGTTTCTTTTCTCCTTCTTCTCTCCACAAGTTCCACTCCACTTGTATCTTTCTTCTCGAGCTATTGGAGGTGTTGGTTGGCCGGGTTTGGAAGCATTTGTCGGAGGAGTTTTGGTGGATGGTTGCCCAAGTAGCTGTGGTGGACCCTTGGTTTGCATGCCCTTAAGCACGTCTTTTATATTACCTACTATTTCGTTGCATGTGAGGTGATCGCTTGTCAGTTATTTTGATGATAACTATTTTTATTTTTAATTTAGTTTTTTTTTGTTTGGCTTTTGCTTATTTTGAAGTTTGTTTGGATGTTGGCAATCTAAATTTTGAATCGAGTAACATTTTACTAGACCTAGTGTTCTCCCCTTGTGGTTTTTTTTTTCTATCTAATTGTCTGCATCATGTGTACTCTTTTTAATGTATTGATCACCCAAATTCACAATCTCTGCACTATATCTATTATTACTAAAATTTCACTCTATGCATTCATGAATATCTCTGCACCAATAAATGAGCATTCAATTTTAGTCTAAATTTACCTAATATAATGTTCGAACTTGGTCGGGTGACAAGTATATAATTATGAATCAATGAATGAATTGGTTCAAATATATATAGCTCACATTTATTTAATCATCATTAAATATACATCAATACTATTTAATCCTTATTAAATATACATCAAATATAGTTCCATATGCATATTTAATTAAATGTACCATCTTCTTAATGATCATCCATTAAGATGTGTTGGTTCAAAAACATAACCTATGGCATTATTTGATTGGGGAAAAACAAAGAATCACCATTAACAGACCATTTCATTTTCCTAAAAACATTTCTAAGATAAACTTATTATAAAAATAGAAAATCATATGCATAAAGGGAATAATAGAGAGAGGGGAAGTAGCCACCCAACCAAGCCATATATATGATTCCCTATTAAAAGACATTAGATATTTTATTTGGTATTTAATGAACCATGGTCAATAGCCTTGACCATTAAATGAAGGATGCTAGTAGCTCTCAAACATCATTGATCAGACTGGCTTCCATTATTTGTTGAAATAGAACCCCCAGAGTTTATGTCCATATTGATATGGTCATCTCCATGCCCAACTTGCTACAATAGCATTCTAATGTCGAGATATTCCCAAGCATCTTGCTAATGCCTTAATCCTTCTAGAAAATATCCCAAAACCTAATATCCTTTTTAGCATCATGATATCCAACTTGTGACATACTAAGTTGTCACATTATCATTCAACTTACTACCTATCAATGTATTGCTTCTCATGCTGACTAGAGACATCAACCATTGCTTGTGTTAAGACAATATCCCGAGCCATTGTCATTCCAAACGAAACTGCCATCTTGGCACTCTGACCAGTCGAGCTAAATTGACATCTGGCCTTATCGATCTACAAAATCAACTCATAGAGGTCCGACTTTCTATCTTCTTGACATTAAAGCGTTCTCAAGTTAAAAGATAGATGTGGCCTATGGAACTGCCACTGCTTGATTGTGCTTTATTTCACTCACAACAAACCTTTATTGTATTTTTTTCTTGCCATTTAGTTGGTAGTCATTTGCTCTTCTTGAGTAGCCTTCATCAAAATTATTTTAATGGCTTCTATGAAATGTTCGATCGCATTGGTTTCTTGGTAAATCTTTGTATGATGCTACAACACCTAGCATGCCCTAATATTTTGTGAAGTTGGCAGTAACTTTATGCCTACAAAAATATCTCAAAAATAAATCAAACTCATTCAATAATATAAATAATAATCTTGGTGTCCTCTAAATCTTTGAATGATAGTTGTTTGCAAGAACAACTAGCATGCCCTAGTTATTTTGTGAATTTGGAAGCAACTTTATGCCATTAAATTTCTCTCACCAACACATAAAAGTCATTCAGCAATGCATATAATAATCTTATCTTTGGCTCCCAAGCTCATGATGATCTCATATGTACACTCAACAAGCTCGATTATGTACATTCAATAGCTTTGTTGACATTATTATTTCTCCTTTTATGTAGTCCATATAATGCTTTGAATAATATTCCAAAGACCTCAATATGGTCTTGGATTAGCTCGCTTATGTGTTTAGCACCATTTTTTTCTATTTAAAAAATTGTGCATGTTCTCCCTATTGATCCCCTGCTTAAAGAAAAAGGCCAACTTTGATGGTCTTGATTAGAGAATAGGATTCATGATCTTTTTGATCATCTCGGTAACCTTTCAATGCTCTTAGTAAGACATTCTTGACTCGACAAGACATTTTATTGTCACTTTCTATAGTTGCACTTATCATTCAATTCCTGTGTATATCATCTTCTTTAGTTAACAATTATGTTCATTTAGGCTTCGTTTGGGACGGTTTTTTTACTGCTTTCTAAAATGGAGTTTTAGTACATTTTTTTTTTTATTTTTGTACTAAAGCTCTGTTTTAGAAAGCAATAAATAAGCCGTCCCAAACGAAGCCTTAATGTCATGATATAAAGCAATCATGATGAATGGCACACCTACTCCTGGACTTCTCGCTATAATTTATATGCAAAAGTTCCCTTAAGGGTCATTCCTCTGAGGAATT
Source organism: Dendrobium catenatum (assembly GCF_001605985.2). Lineage (NCBI taxonomy): Eukaryota > Viridiplantae > Streptophyta > Magnoliopsida > Asparagales > Orchidaceae > Dendrobium > Dendrobium catenatum. The sequence continues at coordinate 33,389 of NW_021320034.1, read as the reverse complement.
TATATGAAGTCATTACTTTAATAATTACAACCAATCTCTCAAATATTTTATTTGTAGGTTTCTTTCCACAAGATACAATTTCTTGATGATTGCAGAAACCCGGACCTGCCTCCCCGCAGTATTTTGATGGTTTTATGGAACTCTTTTGTGTAAGGTATAAATGAGGTATAATTTCTCTAATGTTCTTATAAGGATCTCGACAACAATTTCATAATGACTAATAATTTGATATGTCTCCAAATTTAATTATTTGATTGCATTTCTCCTTTTCATTTATCATCTTCTCGAACATCACGGTATACATGTCACATTGCCATGCAGGTAATGCAATAAAGACTATTAAACGAACAATAATCAAACATAAATTAAAAATATTATGAACTACGTTGAGTTTGATCTTTTCACTTGAACATTATTTATTCTTCTCTTGAATGATATATGACACAATTCTGATGCATCTGAATGTGCTAACTTCGTGCCTCTACAAAGACCTATTACCCACTTATTTTATTACGAATAGTCAATACAATTATCATTTTCTCATATATATCTGTTTTTCTCTTTTTTATTTTATGAACTCTTGAACGTAACACTTTTCCTAACATTCTTTTATGACTAAGCAAGGAAATCCAAATCTCTCTTCTCAACTTGGGAGCCATATGAATTTTCATCATTTATATTAATGTAGTTCATTCCTAAAATCACATTAAACTCAGAAAAGAAAAAAACAATATCATCTCATATTCTAACCTCATAGACTCATAGTAGATATCTTAATTCTACACAGGCATGAACAATTGTTATCATAAAATCTCCATTAGTCAATATAATAATTAAACTTGTTTGGAATGCAATGGGATGCAAACTTACCGAAGCAAAGAACTTTTTTGTCATAAACAAAATGTCTAGCACCATGATCAAAGATAATTCTATAGGATTTAGTAAAAATAAGAGTTTGTACTTGACATTGCATCATATGTTTCATTTGCTTATTGATGAGTTAGACTGTAAATTCTATCCTAAACTAAATAGGAACAAATGAAGTCATAGTCCCCTTTAACTTTCATTGGGCATTTATTGTTGTAATCCTTCCTCACCTCTGCTTTTGAAATCTTGATTATATGTTTTAGGTAAAAATTTTTGTTGTCTCCAACAATGTATGTGTCCCACAATTCATTACTATAATCTTTTTTGTGGACTATCTATCATATTATGCCCAAGTAGGCTGCAATATAAGCACTGTCTTTTGACTAGATAAAATTATCCATATGCATATTCTCACATGTATTATATATTGATTTACTTCTAGTAGATGCTAAATATACTCTTCTTTCCAGTGAAATCACTTCTAGACCAAGTTGAACCAACATGGACACGACACACGTATGAGACACATTAATTATGGAAATGTAGGATATGGATACGATGCAGACACAACATTACATAAAAGTTTTAATATGCATCTTTCATTCTTGATATCAGTGTTACTTGACAAGGAAATTATTGAATTCACAATCGAAGTAAATGGGGGATTTTTCTTTCGGTGATTGCATGAATTTCTATGCTAATATAAGCTTCGTTTGATTCGGTTTATGCTTACATAAAAAGGAGTTTTAGAAAAGGAGGTTTAGAAAAAGCCGTTTAATAAAATGGAGTTTCAATAATGAGATATGTTTGAGTAATATTTTTAAAAGTGCTTATTAATACTTGAAAATAAGTTTAAATTGTTTGTTTAGGAGTTCTGCTTTTGAGATTTTATTATAAAAGACATAATTGTCCATGAAATTTATGTACACGTAATTAATATATATATATAAATCTTTCTAAGAAAAATTTAATTATCTAATTAATTAGCAGTGAAAGCAACCATTTTGCATATTACTTAAACTCTTAAAAACATAAAATGCCTAAGATTTCTAATGAAGTGGACTTGTCGGCATGCAACATAGATTGTTGTTGAAGCACCTCTTTCAAGTCGTCGACCTACTGTTGTTGGAGCAGTGTTACATTAGGATCAAGAATGGAGTAGGAGCTTTGTTGACCTCATTTTTGTATGAGATCACTAAGGACCCACCTAGACTCCAGATTAATCATGACCCCAGATCGATTTAATTTCCAGACCAATTCTAGACTCTAGAATCCTCTCAGGATCCTTCTAGACTCTAAACCTAAGGATCTACTCTAGACCCAAAGCCTAGGATTCTCCTAGATCTTATGATGCTTATAGACTCCAGACCCTAGGATCTATCTAGACCCTAAATTCTTCCAGATCCTAGGTCCTAGGATTTACCTAGACCTTAAATCAATCTCGACCCTAGGATCAATCTGATCTTAGATTTACCCAAATTCAAATCAATCCAGACCTTAGGATCCTTCTAGAGTCTTGACTTCAGGATCTATCTAGGCCCTAGAACACTTCTAGATTCCAGACCCTAAAGTCCCTCTAGATTTTAGGATCAATCTAGATTCAAATCAATTCAAACTCTTGATCAACACAGATTTCAAATCCACCTAGCTTTCAAACCTATTCAAGCTTCAAACTTGTCTAGACACCTAGGCAATTCAATCTCCAACTTAATCCAGACTTTAAGTCAGTTCAAACTTTGATTTAACCTCCAATCTAGCTTTAACCTTATCCAATCATTTATGATCATCCCAATGATTATAATTGACTTGTATAATTCAATTCCAAGCATTTAAACCTAAATTCCAGCTCAAATCCAGAAATTCAAACCCAAATTCCATGTCTAAAAGACTATGTCTTGAAGGCCTTTTTCAAGGATTTTTCAAACACTTCAAAACCCAGTCAAATGACATCTGATTCAGAGTCCACCACTTGCACAATGATAAGACATGTCTCTGGAGGTATCCCTCCAAATTTTACCCCATTCTGAGGTCTCTAATCCCAGAAACTAAATCAAAATCCAAAGGATGTAAAACCTTCAAATATTTATGGCCTATGCCACTAGACTTTCCACCCAGTGGATCCTGACCTTAAAGCTTTCTCCAAAGCCTCTAATCACTTCCAGACTCTTGATTATAACCCATTGAACATTAAACTACATTTTGATTTGCTCACTATGACCCCTAGTTGACCAGGGGTCAAAATGACCAAAATGCCCTTCTAGGATAATTTTAAAGTTTTCTCCAAACTTCAACTTGGTCTTTTCAAATTAAACCCGAAAACCTCTTCCAATGCATCCTAATCACCCTTAGGAGTACAATGAACTCAAGCCCTGGCCCTGGTCAAGCCTAGTTGACCAGATCGACCTTTTTGACCAAACAAGCCCTTAAGGGTCAAAATAGGCATTTTGACTAAATTGACCTCCCCAAACCTGAGGACCACCTCCAATGGTCTCCAAATGTCATTTCAAACTAGTCCAGCCCAGACCCACCCCTGGGTCAACCTAGTTGACCCAGTCAACCTAGGTTGACCAAATCAACCCTTAAGTTTTTTCACTTTGAATCAAACCTTAAATGCATGCAAAACTCTGTCAAGCTCTTATGATCATTCCACTTAGTGATTTAGACTTGATTGGACCTTTGACCCAATCACCAGTTGACTTGATCAACCATACCCATGTATGGTTAAATCTAGTCAACATAAGCTCTATTCATTACATACGCTCAAATATAACTCAAGCAAAACTTTCAAACTTTCAAAGACCACTCAATGATATATCTTAGACCCCCTTGAACCTAGGATGTGTCACTTTGATGTAGATTTGACCAAGTCAACACTTTGAAGTTTTTGATGTAAACATGGATATTAAAAAAGGCTTTGATCTATAGCTCTTAATGATCAGTAATTGCTTAATATAATTATTGAATGTTATTAAATGCCTCTTCTTAGGCAGGATAAGGTTTCATTTGTGATACTTTTTTATTGATTTCTAAAGCAGATTTCTAATAAAAAAAATTTCTAGTACAAGAAAATTTTTAACTAAAACTCTACTTTATAAAGCAATAAGAAAGCTGCTCCAAATGAAGTGTGAGTTTAATCATAATAATTTGAAAAAAAAAGTGAGGATAATTTGATTTATTTTTTTAGTAAGGCTTTAAAGTTTTGGATTTGTCTTGGAAGGAATGTGATATGAATTATTTATGTATTGCACTTATCTAAGAGTAGATCTAATAATTTTTTTATCAAGATATATATTTTTTTCTTATTAATTGAATGCTCCAAATATGTATGTAAATTTAGTGAAGCGACTAAAAATAGTGGTATCTGTTTTGGTAGCTTGCACTTAATTATTATAAGGGCATAGAGGTTATTTAGGTGTTCTTAATATATAAAATAATAAGATTGAAGAAATAAATGAAATTATTTGTTAAGTTTTAAATTAATATAAAAGGTAATGGCATTATTTCAATTAAATTGAATCAATAAAAAAAAAATTTGAAGTTGAAAACTTTTTTTTTCCTAAAGAAATAAAATAATGTGAAATATATTATGAAATGGACTATTTTTTAACAATTTCAAATTATAGGTATTTGAAATGCAGCATAGTGTATTGCAAATTGTTGGAATTGCTTGCGTAAATTTGGTTGAAATAAATAAAATAAAACTAAAAAATTGAGCAAAAAAAGGATTAAATTGCGATGGACATCATGATGATTAGTGTTTTGTCCAACCCTCATGCTTCAAGTCATTTGAAAGATGACCAAAGACTAAATTTTTGATCAATTACTTAGCTCATCTTGATATGATAGTTATGAGTTTTGGATATCAACTAAGATGTCTTTGATTCGAAACTTGCATATATATATATATATGCTATGTGTGTAGAGTTTGCATTTAACTAAATGAAAAATCCCCCAAAAATATTTAATTGATCGTACTCGGGTTCTAAAATTACATAAGGAAAAAAATCATATAAGAATATCTTGATGTGATTTTTATTAGAATGAATTTCAAAGTTTTTGAATTCACAGTAAAATTAATATTAGGTATGATATCCTAAAATTATGCTAAATTGAGAGCAAATTCAAAAGCTTTGAAGCCAAATCAAATGTAAAATGCACTAGGCTATTCTTGGGTTTTTTTTTCTCGGCAATAATTCAATTAGTAGTAAGTAGATTTAATCATGGGTTGTAATGCCTTCCCAATTGTAGTTTCATGCAGTTAGTCAAAAATTGATATGCAGTTTTACGAGAAATAAGTGGGCTTAAAACCTTTTAAAATTTTTTAAAAAAATGAGAAATTATAAGAAAGATAAAAAAATATATTAATTTAAAAGTGAGATAAAATTTTAAAACCTTTTAAAAACATTGTAATTGAAATTCTGAATCCTAAATACTTTATTATATTTGTTTGAGTATCTTTAAATCAACCTGCTCATGAGCTAACGAGTCGATTAAGTTCTGGCTAAGACTTGACTCGTTAGCTCATTTGTGAACGGATAATGCTTAACTGTTTAGCAGTTTTTCACATGTGCCTTATGGATATCTTTTCTGAATTTGCGCCTTCACTTCTTTAACCCAAAAGTCCTACATGCTTTGGGTTCGATTTTTGGGAGACCTCTCCAGACGGATCAGGCGACTGCTTCTAAGACTCTGTCATCTGTGGCTAGAGTTCTAGTTGAGGTTAATATTTCCAAAAAAACATGCGAAGGAAGTTTGGGTTAGATCCAAAGCCTTTGGTTATTTTCAAAAAGCTGAGTTTGAAAAAGTACGTGATTTCTATTCTCACTATAAAATACATGGCCATGCTTAAACTGAATGTTTTAAGCTGCACCCGAAGTTAAAACATTCAACTGTTACGATTAGTGGGAAGCCTGGATCCACCGAGAAAAAAAATTTATGTGCCGATTGTGGATAACAACAAATTGATCCATGTGGATGATCAGGTGGAACCGCTTCCTGCTAATGATAAGCTAGATATTGTTATTAGCCCCTCTGTGGATATTTAGGAAAATAGAATGGAAGTTTTAAATGAAAAGGAGGTGAATGATTTGAATGCTTTGAACAATGAGACTTAAAATGACCCTAATATCTTTGTTTCTATTGATTCTATGTTCAATGACACGAAAAATCCTAATTTTACTAAACCTTGTTTGCTCTCTAACTCCAAAGGAAAAGGTTTGAAGGGCACTGAATTTGCGGGTAATATGATTGAATCTAATGAGGTTTGTGAAGAAGGTGAATTCATACCCTCTTCTTCTTTGGACCCTATAAATGTGAATCAAAATGCCGCTATTTTAATCGAGAGTTTTCATAGGAAACTTCTATTTCCTACGATGTAATTAACTACGAGGGCTTGCGCTCGTAGGAGATTTAGAAACCCAGAAATTATTTTCAAAATCAAAATCTTTCAAAATCTCTAATTAATTTTCTTTGGGAAAATCAAACCCTACGATCATTATCGTCATTTTCGAATGATCCATAATAATTGATATCTTCTTTCTTCAGAGAGAGATTTTAATTATTATTGTGATTTCGATTACGAAATTAATGATCCTTTATCCGAATTAGAATAATCAAATAATTGGTTAAAGTCCATTTTGACCTTCCGAGGTCGAATGTAACTCCCCCTTTGAGTTTGATTACAATAATTTGGATAAGATTATAATTCTGAAATTTGAACCTGTTAGGGAATGATACGTTCGTCTTTTGAGGCGATATATTGTTCATAATGATGTGTTCAATTTTAAAATTCAAAATTTAATATTCCCGAAGAAAATTAATTCTTTTTCAAAACATATAATATATATATCAAATTATATTTTTTTAATCAAAACAGTGATATGACTCAGTATGTCACAGAAAGATGTATTGATAGGCTCCAAGAAAAAGGAATAATAATTCCATCAGGGCCAATTTTGTATTCTATTATATGCAGGATTTAATTAAAGTAAATAGAATTTCAGAGACTTTAAATTCTATTGTTTTGATAAATCCTGTTTTACCCATTATTACTTACATTCAAGTTTTGTAATATCCCACCATTCACATTGTTTTAACAAATTTAGCATTGTTTTAACAAATTTAAAGATTTATCCTCTCAGAAATCTTAAAACCCAAAAAAGACAATCATACATTTTTTCAGAAAGCTGTTGTCAAGCCATATGCTCGCCCTAGCGCTCCGTCTCTGGCGATTTAGGGTTTCCTCCCCGACCCCTATTTTTGGCCATTTTTTTTCACTTTCTCATCTCATTTTTTTGTTGTTCCGTCTCGCGATCTGAGGGTTTTGGGTTCCATCTTTGAGATCCTTGCCCCTTTCAGGCAAGTTTCTTATGGCGGGAGCTTCTTCCTCTATCCCGTGCAGGAACGCTACTAAGCCTGTGCTGAATAAGAATAAATGCTTCTTTATCCTATTTCTGGCCATTTTTTTCACTTTCTCCTCTCATTTTTTATTCAGTTGGATTACTCGATTCTTGACATGTTGCTATACAGTTATCTAACGATCTTAACTATAGTAGAGTTTTTGCTAGGCATTCTTATTCCATCTATAACTATCAAATACGAATTTTGAAATGGACCCCATTTTTCAATATTAAGAAAGAATCCCCTATAGTTCCTATATGGATATCTTTTCTGAATTTGCACCTTCACTTCTTTAACCCAAAAGTCCTACATGCTTTGGGTTCAATTTTTGGGAGACCTCTCCAGACGGATCAGGCGGCTGCTTCTAAGACTCTGTCATCTGTGGCTAGAGTTCTAGTTGAGGTTAATATTTCCAAAAAAACATGCGAAGGAAGTTTGGGTTAGATCCAAAGCCTTCGGTTATTTTCAAAAAGCTGAGTTTGAAAAAGTACGTGATTTCTATTCTCACTGTAAAATACATGGCCATGCTTAAACTGAATGTTTTAAGCTGCACCCGAAGTTAAAACATTCAACTGTTACGATTAGTGGGAAGCCTAGATCCACCGAGAAAAAAAAATTATGTGCCTATTGTGGATAACAACAAATTGATCCATGTGGATGATCAGGTGGAACCGCTTCCTGCTAATGATAAGCTAGATATTGTTATTAGCCCCTCTGTGGATATTTAGGAAAATAGAATGGAAGTTTTAAATGAAAAGGAGGTGAATGATTTGAATGCTTTGAACAATGAGACTTAAAATGACCCTAATATCTTTGTTTCTATTGATTCTATGTTCAATGACACGAAAAATCCTAATTTTACTAAACCTTGTTTGCTCTCTAACTCCAAAGGAAAAGGTTTGAAGGGCACTGAATTTGCGGGTAATATGATTGAATCTAATGAGGTTTGTGAAGAAGGTGAATTCATACCCTCTTCTTCTTTGGACCCTATAAACGTGAATCAAAATACTACCTCCTCTTCCAATCATGATAAAGATGCTCAAAAAAGTTTTGATGAGGACAATTTCAATAAGGTTGGTAAAAAGAAAGGTAAACATGCTAAAAAAATTTTACCTGCTACTTCTAAATCCACCAGAGCTCAAACTTCCTCAAAAGATTGCAATGATTAAGGCTCTCATTTGGAATGTGAGGGGTATTGGAGGTAAGGACTCTAAAGTTAGAGTAAAAAATCTCTTTAGAGTTCATAATATTCATCTTTTGGGTTTAATTGAATCTTTCATTTCTAAAGATAAAATTGCTTCTATTACTACTGCTTTGGGTTTTTCTAAGTATTATGCTAATTGCTATAATAAAATTTGGATTATATAAAACAATGTCGTGTTTTTGAATATTATTTCTGATTTACCTCAAGTTGTTCATTCTCAAATCAGCTTATTTAATGTTAGTTGTTATGCCTCTTTTGTGTATGCTTCATGTACTAGATTGAACTGTAATACTCTTTGGGATCAATTACTTAATTTTGCTTCTAATATTAATGGCCATTGGTGTGTGGGAGGTGATTTTAATATCATTTCTAATGCTTCAGAAATAGTTGGGGGAAATCCTTCAATTCCTAAAGCTATGGAAGATTTTAACTCTATGATTAACGATTGCAACTTGAATGATATTGGTTTTTCTAGGAGTCCTTTCACCTGAAATAGAGCTAATTTATGGCAAAGACTTGGCAGGATCCTTTTTAATAATGAGTGGCTTGCTGATATTGCTATGTTTAATGTTGAACATTTAAGTAAAACATTTTCCAATTATGCTCCTCTTCTTTTGAACATTAATTATAATAATCACACTGGTTCTTTTGCTTTTAGATTTCAGAACATGTGGATTTCCTATGTTGATTTTATGAATGTGGTTTATACTAATTGGAGTTCTCCTATGTACCCTGATAACAACATCACTGGCATTCTTAGATTATGGGCTAAGCTGAGTAGACTTAAGCAAAGTTTGAGATGGTGGAATAAAAATATGTTTAAAAATATCTTTTCTAATATTAAAGAAGCTGAGATTAAGGTCACTGATTTGGACAACACTTACTTGGATAATCCTAACTTTGATAATCCTAACTGCCTTGACCAAGCTAAGGACTATCTCTTTCAGTTGCAGCTCCAGGAAGAAACTTTCTAGAGGCAAAAGTCTAATGCTAAATTTTTAGTGGAGGGTGATTTGAATACTAAATTCTTCCATTCCTTGGCCAATAAGAATAGAATTAAGAATCAGAATCACAAAATTGTTAATAAGGATGGTAGCTTGATTGAGTCGTTAGTTGATTTGTAGGTTTGGAGTTGATCATTTCATGAATATTTTTAATAGCCAAAGTAGATTTTTTCCTATAAGTAATCCTCATGTTATACCTCAACTTATTAATGATAGTGACAACAATTTACTCTATGAAATTCCTTCTGAATTGAGATTTTCAACGTTATTAATGATTTGAATGGTGATGCGGTTGCGGGTCCTGACGGTTTCACGACCAAATGTTTTAAAAAAACTTGTAATATTGTCAAGTTAGATGTGATTGAAGTGGTGAAAATTTTCTTTTCAGGGAATTCTTATCCTAAATTCTTCTCTTCCACCAATATTGTCCTCATTCCTAAAAAAGAGGGGGCCAATAATTGGAATGACTTCAGACCGATTAGCTTTTACACTTTTTTTAACAAGCTCAATTCAAAAATCATTTCCAATAGGCTAATTAATATTCTTCCTAGAATTATTTCTTATAATCAGACTGGTTTTGTGAAGGGTAGAAGTAGTTTTGACAATGTTCTTTTAGCTCAAGAACTTACGCATGATATTAATACTAAGGTTAAAGGGGGAAACATTATCTTTAAACTTGATATTACTAAAGCTTATGATAATCTTAACTGGAATTTCCTTTATAATGTTTTGTCTTTATTTGGGTTTAATAATTATTTCATTATGCTTATTAAGAATAGTATTGGAAATTGTTATTTTTCTGTTATCATTAATGGTAGGAATCATGGCTTTTTTAATTCTTCCACAGGGTTAATACAAGGTGATGCTATTTCTCTTACCCTGTTCATTATTGCGATGGAATATATTTCTAGGGGGGTTGGATGATTTATATCTTAGAAACCTAAACCTTAATTTTCGTACTATCAGGCGTTTCCCTATATCACATCTTAGCTTTGCTGATGATTTTATTCTATTCTCTAATGGCTCTATTAATAACATATAAATTTTAATCAATTTCCTTATCAATTTTTATGATATGAATGGCTTAGCTATTAATACAGACAAAAGCACCTTTATTGTTGGCAGTTCGGTTAATCAGATCAGAATTAATGCTATCCAAAGAAATTATGGCTTCCAATCTAAGAAATTACCCATAAAATATTTGGGTACTCCTATTTATAAAGGTAAAAAAGAAGAATCATCTTTTTGAAGACATTTTTACTAACTTTCAGAGAAAACTTTCTCATTGGTCTTCTAATTTTCTATCTTTTGGTGGTAGACTAGTTTTGATCATTTCGGTTTTGAATTCTATTCCTATTTATAAATTTTATACTTTACAATCTACGGCTTATACTTGCATTAGGTTAGAGAGGATGATAAACAAGTTTTTTTGGGGCTCTGAATATAATAGTAATGGTATCAGGTGGTCTTCTTGGAGTAAGATTTATGGGGTGTTGAATGAACGGGGATTAAGCTGCAAAAATTTGTTTGATGCTGCTCAAGCTTTTTCTCATAAACTGTGGTTTTCTTTTAGATCTAATATCAATTTATGGGCTCGCTATATAAATGCTAAGTATTGCAATAATATTCATCCGACTTTATGTTTTTATAAAAATTCTGATTCTATGATATGGAAAAAATTGTGTAACAATAAATGGGAAGTTGAATAATTTATTCAATGGGGGTTGGGTAAAGGTGCAGTTCGTTTTCAGGCAAAACAACTGGATGGGGCCTTTTTCTATAGATACATTTTTAAATGCGCACTCGATTGATAATGTTAAGGTTTTTAATTTTTTTACTAATGATAGTTGGAATGCCACTAAACTTAGGGAGGTGGTTCCTTCGATTTTAGTGGACATTATTTTGAATATTCCTTTACAAGGTCAATGCAAGGATAAAATTTTATTCACTCTCTCTTCATTTGGTAAATTCCAGTTGAAAAATGTTTAAGACACTTTTAGAATCAAGTTTGAGAAATCACTTATTTTTTCTGCTTTTTGGCATAAAAATTTTCTGATTTCTTATTCTATCATTGTTTGGAGGTGTCGTAAAGGTTATCTTCTTGTTGATGTATTGCTTTAGAAAAAAGGTTTTGACCTTCCTTCCAAATGTTTATGTTGTTCTATTGTGGAGAATATTAATCACCTATTTTTGAATGGTAATATTGCTCATAAAGTGTGGAGTTATTTCAATATTCTTTTCAAAAAAAGTTTTGTTAACAATCAAAATGATGTGTTATCTATTTTAGAGAATTGGGAGCATGCTTCTAAAGGTCATACTTTTAATCTACTTCCTATTCTTATTTTTTGGTACATTTGCAAAGCTAGAAATGCGGCCAAACATAATGACATCAAAATGGATGCTACTCAAATTATTTTGAATGTGAGACATAAAATATTGCAGTTTTATTCCTACAATCTTATATATGTTAAGAACTTTCATAATTGTCAGGATATGGCCATTGCTTTTGGAATTCCTATAATTATGGGGCTCTGAAATCAGTTGAAAAGGTGGTTAAATGGATTAAACTCAAACCCCCTTATGTCAAGCTTAACTCTGATGGGTCTATGGGCCTAATTATGCTGGTGTTGGTGGTATAATCTATAATCACTTAGGTTGTGTTATTGCGGCATATGTTGGTCCTTTACAGTTGTCCAATGTTATTACGGTAGAGCTTATGGGCTTGTTTTATGGCCTGGAGATCTATAATAAGCTGGGTTTTGATTTTGTCAGGATTGAGGTGGATACAATGCTTCTTATCCAAATTATTACCAATGTGGTGCCTGGAAACCCTCAAAACTTTTATCTTATTAGAAAAATTAAGAATTCCCTTTCTTCTGTTAATTATTCTATTTCGCACATTTATCGTGAAGCTAATGCGTGTGCGGATTGGTTAGCTAATAAGGGTTGTCATCTTGATAGTTATTTGGAGTTTGATATCTGGAGTTTACATCCTATGTTAAAAGGTATGATTAATTTGGATAAATTTGGGTTGCCTTATATCCGGAATGTTTGATCTACATCCCACTGGTTTTTCTTAATCTGCTATTTCCTCTTCTTTCTATTGGTGGATACTATGGAATCTGATGGTTCATTGCTGGTACTGCTGGAGTTGTTTGAACATGGACTATGTTAATTTCTGTTGGTGGTTTAACATTGGTGGGTTTGTGAACCTGGGGTATGCTATTTCCCCTTTGTTAGCTTGTTATGATGTTAGGTGGTTGTGTTTTTTTGGTCACAACTGGAAGTTTAAAGGTGTATTTATATTACTATCATTCATGTCTTTATAAATTTTGAAAATCACAAATTGAACTTTTCAATATGAATAATTCACTTCCCGACTTTGCACTAAAATAACAACACAATCAAAGTATATTTTTGTTTAAGTTAATGCTTAACCTTTTAATTTTAAATGTAATTTTTCTAATTATGATTTGTATGATTATATATATATATATATATATATATTCATACTATCTATGCCACTATATAAAAGTGGCTTGTGATTATTCCAAAAAAAAATCCTGATAATCAAAATTTTAATACCAAAATAAATGTCCACTTTTGATTGCTAGCACCTCTTCATTTCTTCTTTATTAAGCCTCCTCATTTCTTCGCTATTTGCCTCTCCTTCTATAACAGGTCACATATGTTGTGGGAGAAGAGTTATGAAAGAGTTGCAATAAAAATTTGCATGCCCTCGTTTACGATGGTAGCTCACTATGAAGGTATGTTTCTTCCTTCGCTATTAAGCCTCTTCACCTTCTTCTACAACGTTGTTGGCTTCATGTGCTTTGCGTGAAGAAGGGTTGTGAAAGAGTCCCTAAAAAAGTTTCTCTGTCTTCTTCTACAACATTATTAGCAATTCGCATGCTTCGATTCATGAAGAAGAGTTTTGAAGGAGTCGCTAAAGAAGCTTCTTCATCTTCTTCTACTATCTAATAGAAAGTCACAACTGTAGCTCGCTACAAAGTAACAATTTTCTTTCCTTGTGCACTTCTTTGACTATTCTCCACCATCTGTTTATATTTTGGCGAAGATGCAGCTCACCTCTCTTTCGGGCCTTCGGCTGTGTTTTGCCTTTAAGAATTAAATAAAAAATAAATATTATTTACCTTATAATTACATCTTGGATGTTTGGTTTAGGTGTTATTAATAAGAAATTGGTTTGACCAAGTAAATTAGAACATGTGCATATTTCTCTTTGTGATAATATAATTAAAATATTCATAATATGAATGTTTTTTAAATATTTTTATTCACGAGCATTTACTGCACGTGGTTATCAATCGCCATGCATTTTTTATTTTTAAGAATATATGCATGCACCTAATAGTTCTTATTTTTGATTTATGTGCTCTAACTTTCAACATGAGGATAATCTTCTGCAAACAATTTTAATCACAGGCTTTGTTTTAAAGGGCATTATTGAAGGTGGGTAAAATAATTAAAATATTATTATTTTTAGGGAAAAAAGATTTTATGGTGGACAAATTCACACCTTGAGCTCTTCTGAGTTCCCCTAGCCCACATCTAAGTTTTTTACAATATGTGTGAGCTTTTGAGCAAAATTTAATAAATCACTTACTCAAAGTGTGCATCATCACTCCATTTGTGACTAAACTATACTTATATTTATTTTTATCTATAAAATATAAAAATAATTTGATTGAATTTAAGCGAGATATACAATAGAACAAATTACTTAAAATAAACACAACATAAAAAATTTATTTTGATATTGTAATAATTACTTTTCTTACCATATTTAAGCTTATGCACTGCAATGATAGCTTGGATGCTACTCTTTGAGCAATTTTTTTATTTTTTTTAGTCACCTCCAATATCTCGAACTTTGCTAACATATTTAGTAAATAAATGTTGATGAGTTATCATTGATAATGAAATAGAATATTTAGGAAATTTATAATAAGTATGCATTGGCATATGATACAATGCTAAAGATAAGAGGATAATCACAAAGGAATGACTTTCATAAATTTTGAATGTGCATCCTATGACCCATCATTTTATGCATGTTGTGTTCATGATAATGTTGGGTTTGAGCTAAAGGTGAAATGTATGACAAGTCACATAAAAATCATTCAAACATGAATGTTCATGTAAATTAAAATAGGAATTCTTAACATTCAACTTGAGTATCCAAGATTCAACAAACTTATAATTAAATTACTCGACTTGATGATATAATTTCAATGACACCAAAAGTAAACCGGTCCAAGTGATATGATACAAGTCCACATAAGCTTAGATCAAGCATCTGAAGCATAGTTAAAATGTTTAAGATATTAATTGAAGGACCAAATGATCTCCAAATTTGACATGCTTATAATCAAATTTAGCGACTCAATGAGAAAAATCCAACATGTCTAAGATCATTTAATTCTAGCATCTTTACAGCATGTAAATGTTGAAAGAATAATCTATGATCAATACAATACATACATGTTATCCATTGCAATGTTTTTTTTATCTTTGGCTTTATGTACATGGCATGCCACTGTCAAAACATATAGATAGACCTCTACTCTCCAAATGAGAGGGAACTTTAGCTTCATATTATAGAAAGTTTAGGGGTTTAAAGAATCATGGAGCTCCACTTGAGCACCATTGTCATTGAACGACCATCATCAAATCAATGTGCCATCTCCAATGTTTTCTTTATATTATTTTTTATTCTTCTTGAACATCATAAATTTTCTTTCTTGGCCGAGTGTCCTTTTCAGCTCCTGAATTTTCTCAAGGAGTCTCTTAGAATAAAGGAAGCATTGACAAATATTTGCTTTCTTGATTTGTGCATTCGATGCACCAGCCCTGAATGTAGAAGTTGGATAGAGATAGTAATGAATAAAAGCAAAGGCAATGCAGAGTTTGAAATACAGAAAATGCTAATCAGAATAATCATGAATAGAACCAACAATAACGTGGTGTGTGTAGAGGTAGGAAAAGAGTTTGCTGATGAGTTACTTTCCTTCCTCACATTTCCACTTGGATGCATAAGCAACATATACGACAATATTCATGAATTATAAATTAATTACTTCAAGTCAAAAAGTCTAAAGCATGCTGATATCACCACAATTTGCTCTCTTTTTTGTAGGGGTGTCAATTTTGGGTCATAGGTCGGGCTCGGGTCGAACCCAAAAGTGCTCAACACTATTCGGGTCAACCCGAACCCAACCCCCTTCGGATCCGGGTCAACCTGACACGACCTGAATGACCTATTTCCATAAAAAAATTGCCAGTTTTTGTGTCCAAAAATGGGTCTATCTCCGCTTTTCTGGTAAAAAATGGGTCAATCTCAGGTTCCTGGGTCAAAATGCGGTTTTCGGGTAAAAAATGGGTCAATTACAGGTCAAAGGGTCAACCCGAACCTGACCCAATTTTTGAAACATATTGAAATGTTGAACCCGAACCCTACCTGTTTCGAGATCAGGTTAACTCTAATTCAAATTTTTTTGGTCGGGTTCAAATCAATTTTTTTGGTCGTGTTAAATATTGACACCCCTACTTTTTTGGATACTGCAAACAATCTTTATATGTGGAAGAATCATCTCCATGAGTCCCAAGTTCTTTTTCTGGTTGCCAGTAGTGCTACTGGGATAACAATAATTCACCCTATAGTACAATCAATTGCAAGCATGGAGTGCAACAATCACACATCATAGAGATCGATCCAATGCTAGATAAGGCAGATACAAACATGGATAAAGGATTTGTTATAAGTGATTAAAATTTTCTTGTGACAGATGACCTCCATGTTACTCCAATGTCCCTTCTCTATTTCATCCAGATTTTGAAAAGGAAAAGGTTACATGTTGACCACCTTGAGCATGGGGAAATGGTTATAAAAAGGGCTCATGTGAGAATTCTCTATGGTTATGCTAAATTCTAAGATGCTTGGATTATTATTGCTTTTGTTAGTTTGAATTTCTTTTGTTTTGTTGTCTTAATTATGTTAAAATTTTATAATTTGCTTGAATCCATGTTGATCTCCAAAACAACACTCAGTGATGCACTTTCTTCTTGCCAAGTGGAATATTGAAATTGTGTGGCAATTATGACCAGCTTTTACTTTTGTTTTTCATGTATACAAGGATATTAAAAAAGACTTTGGTCTATAGCTCTTCATGATTAGTAATTGCTTAATATAATTGTTGAATGTTGTTAAATGCCACTTCTTAGGCAGGATAAGGTTTCATTCTGGTTACCTTTTTTATTGCTTTCTAAAGCAGATTTCTAATAAAAAAAATTCTATTTCAAGAAAGTTTTTAACTAAAATTCTACTTTATGAAACAATAAGAAAGCTGCTCCAAACGAAGTGTGAGTTTAATCATAATAATTTGAGAAAAAAAAAGTGAGGATAATTTGATAAATTTTTTAGTAAGGCTTCAAAGTTTTAGATTTGTCTTGGAAGGAATGTGATATGAATTATTTATTTATTGCATTCATCTCAAAGTAGATCTAATAATTTTAAAGCTCATCTTAATCAATTTTATTTATCAAGATATACATTTTTTTTCTTATTAATTGAATGCTCCAAATATATATGTAAATTTAGTGAAGCGACTAAAAATAGTGATATCTGTTTTGGTAGTTTGCACTTAATTATTATAAGGGCATAGAGGTTAGTTTAGGTTTTCTTAATATATAAAATAATAAGATTGAAGAAATAAATGAAATTATTTGTTAAGTTTTAAGGTAATATAAGAGGTAGTGGTATTATCTCAAAGAAATTGAATCAATAAAAAAAAAAATTGAAGTTGAAAACTTTTTTTTTTCTAAAGAAATAAAACAATGTGAAATATATTATGAAATGGGCTAATTTTCAAGAATTTCAAATTATAGGTATTTTAAATGGAGCATAGTGTATTGCGAATTGTTGGAATCGCTTGCGTAAATTTAGTTGAAGTAAATAAATTAAAAATTAAAAATTTGAGTGGAAAAAAAAAATGGATTGAAGGATTTCAACGGAGTTTGCTATGATGGAATTGCAATGGACATCATGATGATTTGTGTTTTGTCCAAACATCATGTTTAAAGTTATTTGAAAGATGACCAAAGTCTTAATTTTTGGTGAATTATGTAGCTCATCTTGATTTGCTTGTTTTGAGTTTAGGCTATCAACTAAGAGATACTGGATTCGAAGCTTGCATATATACTTGTTATGTGTGTAGAATTCGCATTTAAATAAATGAAAAATCCCCCATTTTTTTTATCGATTGCTTTGTTGTATTGAATTGAAAATAGTCAATTATCGATATTTAATTGGTCGTACTCGAGTTCTAATATTACTTAAGGAAAGAATCGTATAATAATATTTTGATGTGATTTGTATTAGAATGAATTTCAAAGTTTTTGAATTCACATTGAAATTAATATTGGGTATGACATACTAAAATTATGCTAATTTGAGAGCAAATTCAAAAGCTTTGAAGCCAAATCAAATGTAAAATGCACTAGGCTATTCTTGGGTATTTTTTTGTTCTCCGCAATAATTCAATTAGTAGTAAAAGTAGATTTAATCATGGGTTGTAATGCTGCTAAATTGAGAGAAAATTCAAAAGCTTTGAAGCCAAATCAAATGTAAAATACACTAGGCTATTCTTGGGTATTTTTTTGCTCTCGGCAATAATTCAATTAGCACTAAGTAGATTTAATCAGGGGTTGTAATGCCTTCCCAATTGTAGTTTCATGCAGTTAGTCAAAAATTGATATGAAGTTTTACGAGAAATAAGTGGGCTTAAAAATAAAAAGTCAACAAAATTTAACTAAATGAATCTTTAAAGAATTTAAGCTCACAACTAAAATTCTAAAACATTTGGCAGTGTAAATGAGTCAAGCCGAGCTTGAGCTTGATCTTAAGTTTAATTAATTAAGCAATTTCAAGTTCAAGCTGGGGCTTTATTCTACAATTTTAAGTCGACTCATGATGAGCCAGCACGTTTATTATAAAAGAGGTAAAATTATTATGATATACATAATTATTAAAATAAAATGATAGAAAAAAATGAGAAATCATAAGAAAGATAAAAAAATATATTAATTTAAAAGTGAGATAAAATTTTAAAATCTTTTAAAAACATTGTAATTGAAATTCTGAATCCTAAATACTTTATTATATTTGTTTGAGTATCTTTAAATCAACCTGCTCATGAGGTAACGAGTCGATTAAGTTCTGGCTAAGGCTTGACTCGTTAGCTCATTTGTGAATGGATAATGCTTAACTGTTTAGCAGCTTTTCACATGTGCCTTATGAAGTGACTATTAAATTTAGCAACCAGATGATCTAGCTCAATCTTTTACTTTCTCATTGCAATATTTCATTATAAATTGTTTGACTAAATGAAATTCAACACTTATTGTTAATTTTTTATGTGTTTCATGTGATTGTTGACCTCATTTTTGTATGAGGTCACTTGGACCAATCCTGGCCATAGATTAATTTCCAAATCAATTGAAACTCTAGGCCCTAGGATCCTTCTAGACTTCAGACCTTAGATTCTATTCAAGACCTTAAGACCCTTCTAGGAGTCAGACTTTAGGATATACCTAGATCATAAGTCAATCCAGACATATAATCAATCAAATCCAAAACCCAATCCAAATCCAAAATTTCAAACCAAAATCCAATGCTAAAAGGCCAAGTCCTAAAGGCCTTTTTTCTGCAAATTTTCAAACACTTCAAAAATCAATCAAATGACCTCCGATTCAGAGTCTGTCAGTTGCATACTTATGGGACATGTCTTTGGAGGCAACCCTCCAAATTTGTGCCCATTCTGAGTTCTCTAACCCCAAAAACTAAATCAAAATCCATAGGC
>NW_021320034.1:6110-9262 GCF_001605985.2 Dendrobium catenatum | reverse complement strand
AGGAAAATCCAAGCCAGAGAGGAACAATAAGGGAACGGGATATCACAGAAAGGAACTTTAGTAACCTTTTAGCATCCATATTTTCTTGATAGCACTAAGCAACGCCTCATAATAAGGCTTGCAACCAATTGAATATACGATTAGACAAAGGTTCCAATCTTCCGCACCTTTGGATAATTTGTCACAAAAAAATGAAATAATTTCCTGTTCATAGGGGTAATTATAGAGGTGGAGTTCACCAGAAGCAAATTATTCTGAACCAAAAATAGTTTTACAGTTGCGCGGTGGAGGAGAGGAAACTCCACCAGCAGAGGAGATAAGAGGGAGAAAATCATAGGGGAGAAGAGAAGTTTCCATGGTGGAATAGTAAGGGAGTGGGCCTCTGGCATAGCCTATAGTTTTTTTAAAAAAATGATTAATTTTCTTTGGGAATATTAAATTTTGAATTTTGAAATTGAACACGTCATTATGAACAACATATTGCCTCGGGAGGTGATCGTATCGTTCCCTAATGAGTTCAAATTTCATAATTTTAAATTCATCTGAATTATCGTAGTCAAACTCAAGGGGGAATGACATATGATCTCGAAAGATCAAAATGACATTCAATCGATTGTTTAATGATAATAATTCGGATAAGAAATCGTTAATTTCATAATCAAAATCACAATAGAAATTGATATATCTCTCCGAGAAAATAAGTTATCAATCACTATTGATCATTTGAAAATGGAGGTAACGATCGTTGAAATTTGAATTTTCCCAAAGATAATTAATTACGATTTTTGAAAATTTTGATTTTAAAAATCAGGTCTGGATTTCTAAATCTCCTACGAGCGCAAGCCCTCGTAGTTAATTACATCATAGGAAATAGATGTTTCCTACGAAAACTCTCGATTAAAATAGCGGTAGAAATTTTATTTAGATTTTCAAAGATCGATATCAAAGGAGGTTAAGGGTTGGAATTTTCAATCAGGATTGGTTCAAAATTGAAGACTTATTTCTGGACTCAAAGGAAGAAGGGTAGGGGGTGTTTTAGGATTCTGAATTACTTCAGAAATACCCCAACCTATCCTAAGTGTTGGGCTTAAGTTTGATAGAAAGAGATCTTTAAGTTAAATGGTCAATTTTATTAGAAAATTGGGATTCAATTCCCAGAGGTCGAGGACTTATGGCACGAGCCAGTCTCGGAACCTAAGTCTAAATTGGGTATTGAAAAGTGACTCAAACCTAACTAATGCAGTGCAAATCTGGTCTTACCCCGGCCTGGATTGGGGAGTCAGCTAAACCACCTAAGCGCTTTAAAACATGTGTCCGGTCTTTTAATGTTGAGTGGTAGGGACATAAATTAAGAAAAGTTTTTGAGAATAAGGTCAACATCTAGAGCAGATCCTAATTGACACTTTGACTTATGTTGGGTTTGATGCTTAAACTAATGCAATTAAGGATTAATATTTTTAAATTAGTTGCTAAAATGATGCATGCTAATCTACTCGATTAAAAGCTTGAATTTGAATGAATGCTATGAAATGAAAACTTCCGGCGGTCCCGGGCTTATTTCTTAAAACGTTAGAGTTTCTATGTTGTCTTAAAAATTTTATTTAATTAAAGTAGAAGAATTTTGACAAGTGCTTAAGAGCCTACAATCACATTCCAGGTCAAATCAAAGTCGACATGCAATTAAAAAGACTAGAAAAGTAAGAGTTCTAGTGCGCAATCAATTAAATAAATCAATAAAATAAATATCTCAAATTAAAGAGTTCTAGTGCCTTATTATTACAGCTCAGAATTGCAAGAAAGTAAAGTAGCCGGGCACCACTGACAACAACCCGGATTCTATCCTAAGACTCAAGTGACTTTGAGATTTGGGATTCTTCTCGTCGTCCACTTCTTTTTCTTCTCATGAACTTCTTGATTCGTCGATTTCGGATATCCAAATGAAAAGAAACTCCCCCTTGAATAGGGTGTTATCTTTCCTCTTTGGATATAAAAAACATATCCTAACATGACTTCTAAATGGAAGAAGACTCTCCCATTTAGGGATGTCTTCTCCTCTTTGGAATTCAAGTTGTATTTCAGCATCCCAACTCAAATCACTTCAAAAGAATACAACCTTATTCAATCAAATTTACATTAAATTTAAAAGTAGAAAAATCTAGACTCGATCCTGCATGGTTATCCTAATAATCAACAGTTATATATTCAATCTCAGGCAGTTATTATTTGAAAATTGAAATGCATTATTTGAGCCACACTTGGCCATGCTCTTTTAATTTAAAGGGGGTCTTAAGCGCAGCAGGTACCTGTGCAAAGAGTATATATTTTTTAATTTTTATTAATTGCCCCCTTTAATATCAGCTCCTGTACGAGCATGGCCACCTGCATAAGATTGCACAAGTATAATTCGCCCCTAACCTAGGGGTAAATCTAACGCACAATCAATCACAGAGTGCAAGAAGTAAGTAAACAAATCAATTCTACACTAGCAAACAACATGCAGTGAAAACTCGAAAGCCCGGCACACAGCGGAAAAGTAAACACCGGCCTAGCCTAAAACTAGAGTTGGTTGTCCTAGCAAACCATCTAAAGTGTGTGAGGTAGGTCGTGTGGTTTTGATATGTCCTAAGTAGGATCATTAGATTGAAGTTGCTTAAGATTTGATTGGTTGAAAGGCTTAAGGGATTTAAGTTTGAATTCAAGTATTAATTGCTTAAGGTTAATTTTAAGATTTATTTAATTATTTATTGGATATCACTTTTGTTTCACACCGAGGCCGTGAAATTCATTTCACCTTCCTTGGGGCTAAGTTAATAGCCTCGTAAGCCTGGGTTACCCCGTGGTACTCGATATAATTAAATGTTTTAGGTTGATTAAGGCTTAAGAGTTAATGAATTTTATTAAAAGTTGGTTGATTAATGATTTTAAGGTTAATTAATGAATTCTGGAGTTTTAAATTGATTTTCAAGTTTTATGAATTTTTTTATTATTTTAATCATTTAATTAAAGGGTCAAAAATTGACTTTTTGATTAAGGGTGTTTTCAGTAAAGTTAGTATTTTATTAAAATACTAGGCCTTAATATGATGAGTTAAACAGTAAGTATGTTGAAATCAAATTTTTTCTGCATTTTATTACGAAGGTTTGAAGTTTTGA
>NW_021320034.1:0-6010 GCF_001605985.2 Dendrobium catenatum | reverse complement strand
AGAATGTCAGACGAATTCTTTCACTATTGATTCTGGGTCATCACACTTTCTCTTAGCGATGGTTTTTTTATGTTTAGGTTTTCCTGTTCCGAAGGCTTGAACAAGGTGTGGTCAAGAGGTGTTTGGTTTATGCTTGGGATGTCGTTTTTCCCTAGAAAATGGCATCCCAAGTTCAACCCTAAGAAGGGAAATTTTACATTAGTTTCTATCTGGATAAAAATTCGTGATCTTCCTCTATTTTGTTGGAATTTAGAGGGCATCTCCAGAATTGCGAGTAAGGTTGGGGTGCCCCTTGTCGTTGATTCTCTTAGTGCTCAAAAGACCTGACTCACCTTTGCTCGAGTGTGTGTGCTTGTGGATAATAAGGCGACTTATTCAAAGGAAATACAAGACAAAGATGTTGTCGGGTTGAAGGTTCAGTTCGAATGGAGTCCTTCTTCATGCGAGCACTGTAAGTTTCTTGTTAATTACTCTTCTTTATGTCCCTCTTTACTAAAAATAGATGAGGCTGGAAACCCTTCCACCGTTGCTCCTATATCTCGTCCTCCCAGAGGCAAACGTTTCAGTCGAAATCCAAGAAGTTGACATGCCTCTGTTGTTCATGTTAGAAAACCAAATTCTAACGAAAGTCCCTCGCACGCTTCGCCCTCTAGTAATCTCTCCACTTCAGTCTTAAATCCTCCCCTTTCTGATAACAATAAGCAACACAATTTTATCACAAACTCCATTGGACATCCTCTTCATTATCAACCACATTCCCCTCCACCTCATCAACCTTCCACAAACCCATCTTCTGAACCAATGAATAAGCATCCTCTTATTAACTCCGGTGTTCCAGATATTGGGAACACTATTGTTCCAATCTCAATTCCCCGACGGCAATGCACTATTCTTCCTCATTTGGTGATTCTGAAAGTCAAATTGCGGCTCCTCCCCCTTGTGTTATCTCTCCAAACAAGTTTGAGTTCTTCAATTAAAATCGGAGACCAGTAAACCTCCTGACTCCACTGTTTGTGAGGAATTGGTTGCAAAATATCATAACACAAAGGATACTGTTTCACAAAATTTCAATATTTTCATGTCAAATAAATCTACTAGGGGGAAGCATGCCAAAAAGCCCCATCCCTCCTATGTTTCTTGATGTTATTGTCGTCCATTGCGACCTAAAATATCAGGGGGTTTAACCGGCCTGATAAATTTTTGTGCTGCAAACACTTGACTAAGTCATTTAAGCTTGATATGCTTTGTATTTTTGAGACTAGGATTCACTCTTCCTCTCTCCACAACCCTTTTTTTGAAAGTTCTCACTCTATTTTTCCCAATGAAAACAACTACAATAATTTTGGCCAATTATTCTTAGGACGTATATAGGTTAAATTGAATTCCAGTAAGATTAACTTTAGTCCTGTCCACATTACTCCTCGGCTTATTTCAAATTCTGTTATGGTTGGCTCCTTCACCCCTTTCCATCTCTCTGTGATTTATGCTTATAGTAGCGGTGCTGAAAGAAAATATCTATGGAATCATATCTCACAAACTACTCATTCATATGATACCCCTTGGGTTCTTATGGGGAATTTTAACTGCTGCCGGTTTATCTCTAAAAAATTGCGAGGCTCGGCTCTATCCTAAAGTTCTTTAATGGATTTAAATTCCATGATATTTGATAATTTCTTAATGGATCTTCAATCTGTTGACTGCTCCTACACATGGTTCAATCAACAACTTAACAATCTGATTCACATTAAACTTGATAGGGTGCTTATCAATAATGCCTGGTTGAATGCCTTCCCTAGCTCTTATTACTCATTTCAAAGTCCCTCCTGCTCATGGTTTTGCACTCTGGAGTTTCTCATTCCTCGCACTACAATTTTCTATTAAAAATTTACTTGACGAATATAAACAAATGATGGACTTTACTTTTAAAGGCATTCTCTAAGCCTTCTTCTGACAATCCAATCTCTCATCTTTGTCACACCCTCAAGTAGTTAAAGAGTGATATAAGGAAGGAGGATTGAGTCAATTCCTCCAACTTAAAGAACTACCTTGATGTGTTGCATAATCAGCAAATTGAATGTATGGGGAAAATTCATGCTGATCCTTATAATCCTATTCTTAATGCATCTCTGAAAGATATCAATCACAAGTTATCTGATTTTACTAGCATTTTTTATTCTTGGATCATTCAAAGAGCAAAAGTTAAATGGCTCAAACAGGGGGAGGAATATATTAAATATTTATTTGCCAAAATCAGAAGCAGACATGGTAATAACAAAGCGGTAGTGAACTTGCTAGCCTGCACTCCTAATTCTGATAGAAATGAAGTTATAAACTCTATCATCCAACATTTTTCAAGTCACTTACAATCCTATACCCCTTCTAACTTGGATGTTGGCTTGCTTCCATTGGGGATGCATTTCCCGACTCTTATTCATCACCCATCATTAAATTTGTCACTGAAGAGGAGATCATAAAGGTGGTCTTTTTGGGGACTTCCTCCTTGACTCCGGGTCTGGATGGATTCAACTTCCATTTTTATAAATTTGGATGGTAAATTATTGGTCATATGGATTACAAAGCGTTGAGATCCTTCTTCATAAAGGGTATATCCCTAGTGGTGTTAAAGCTATGGCTTTATCACTTATCCCTAAACAAAAAAAAGGTAGGGTCTCTTTTTGATTTTAGGCCTATTGCCCTGTGCAATGCTGTTTATAAAATCATTGCCAAGGTTATTGCTAATAGGATTAAGCCTATGATTGTTAAGATCAATTAATCAAGATTTGTAAAGTCTAGGATGTATATGAAAATCATTTTACATGCGAATGAAGTTATTGCTCTAGCTCATAAAAGGGGTTGCACAAAGTTTTTTTATGCTAAATTAGACATTCACAAAGCTTTTTACACATTATCAAGGGAAATTCTGATTGCCATAATGATTTAGAAAGGCTTCCCTAATATTTTCGTGACTTGGATTAAAGCTTGCATTACTGATGTTTACTTCTCTATTGTGATTAATGGTGCTCTTGAGGGATATTTTTCTTCCACTGTCGACTTAGACAAGGATGTCCCCTCGATCAGCCCTTACCTCTTTTGTTTGGTTATGGATGCTTTCTCTTCTCTGTTATATGATGGTGGCTTCAAAGGGATCTTTATGGATGGGTACTCTTTAACACATCTTCTTTATGTTGATGATGTGCTTGTGTTTGGTGAAGCAACTATAGAGAATTATAACAATATGATAAGCATCTTAAATACTTTTGCTAACGCCTCTATCATTCATGTTAATTTAGATAAAAGCTTAGTTATGTTGCTTATGAATCTATCTAATCAGGATGCTATTTGTTAAGCGTTTTTTATTGACATTATTAGCCCTAAGATTTCCTAAGATTTCTTACTTGGGCATTCTTTTGTCCTTTAATAGATTAAACATGACATATTTTTCGCCTCTCATGGATAGTATATCTAAAAAGCTGTCTGACTGGAAAGCCAATCTTCTATTTTTTCCAGGCTGCTTGCAATTTTTGAAATACAATATTTTGAATTCTATTGCTTATTGGATATGTGGTGATATTTTACATAAATATGTCATCAAATTCTTCAAGAAAGTTTGCTCTAAGTTCCTATTTTTTGGGGATTCAACTTCTAGCAAAAAAAAATCATATGGTTTTATGGGATTTGATTTGCAAGCCTAAGTATTGCGGGGGTTTGGGCTTGCCTTCTCTGCATGCTATTCAATTTGCTTTAAATTGTTTGATAATCCTGAGAATGTACAACACAATATCCCCTCTTTCTACTTGGCTTATTAAGAGATTCATTTCTTTGGCATCCTGCCCCCCTGTTATTTTTCAAAGTTATGGAATGATGTGAGATCTACATCTATTGCTGCAAAGAAAAATTTCATTTAGAATTACTCCACTTGCATCCATCTTTTTGCATTGGGATCACTGGTACCATAATGGTAAGCTTGTGGATTCTCCTGATGGGCATTTACTGCTCAATGCCTCTCATCCTGATGCTCTTATTAGGAGTTTCATTTCGGAAAGGTTCTGGATTCTTCCTGGACACTTGGCCCCTTGTTTGTGCAATGATATCAACGAGATTCCTATTATTGAAAGCACCAACTCTTGTTTAGTATGGGGGAACCGAAACAATTGTTATTTTGGTGATTATATTTATGAGTTTTACTCTAATTTATCAAGGTGCACCTGACACAATTTAATTTGGCATCACAAACACGCATTGAGATTCTCGTGTTATACTTGACTGGCTATTGTTGGGAGACTGAAATCTGCAGATGCTTAGCTTAAAAGAAATCTCTATTTCATATGGGTGCAGTTTTTGTCATGAGTACTCGAAAAGTGTCACTCATCTATTTTTTTTTTTAATGTTCTTATTCCTTTGCTATCATAGTTAATATCATGTCGTGTTCTACGAGACATCTTTTAAGACCTACGATCCTTCATCTTTTGGAATTGATAGATGATGAATTCAATGCCAACCAGTCGGTTAAAAACCTACATCTCCTTCTTACATGTTGTGCTATCGATTTTGTTTGGAAAGAAAGAAACATTAGGAGATTCAGGAATATTATGAACAGCTGCACCACAACCTCCATAAGCATCAAAAGAGTTGTCTTTGAGAAAGTTGCCAAGTGGAAGCATTCCACTTGTTTCTTGGATTTGTGGTTGCTGCATCTTGTTGCTGATGGTGCTCGCCCTTTTGGGTGTATTTTTGCTGTGTTGCCATAAGATCCATTTTTGGTTCGGTGTCTCTTCATTTTTTTCCTGTTGGTGCTTTAGCCTAAGCTTCAAACAATGATGTGGCTCCTCTAGTAGGCTCCCTTTGGATGGTCTACGGGCAACCAAGGGATTGGGTATCCTCTCTGATTTGCTGGTTATTTCTCCTGAGTCCAGGCTTTTTTGGTTGTGGGAGCTTTGGTTTTTTGTGTATTTTGATCATATTTTTTTGGCAGTTTTTGCAGTTCGATCTGCTATTGAGCAGTTTTTTTATGCTCTTTAGAGCTAGCTTCTTTTTTGTTTGGACCTGTTTTTATTATTTTTTTTTACTTGTAATCTTCAGTAAATTTTTCAATATACGGGCCAAACCCAAATTTAAAAAAAAAAACCATTCACTAGCAGCTTTTAAAAAATAAGAAATTTATTTAGTGAATTAAGAAAAAGGGAATTTACATACATATTGATAAATAAAAAAAATAAGAAACCCTCCCTTTCTTCCCCTAATTTCCGAAACCCTCGTGGCGGGAGTTCGCTGGACAAGGCATCGCGGGAGCAGCAGCGTCTGAAGAAGAAGGGTTTGTGAGGCTTGCGGATTCAAGTTGAATCCACTCAATGCCAGGATTTACTATATCCGGGATCCAAGGCAAAGCGGAGGAGAAGCGGGATTAAAGATTCTGGAGAATTTAAAATGGTCATTTGTGCCGTTGCCTAAATCCTGCTACCAAACAGCTCCAAAATTGTCATATAACCGCAGGTTTGCTTGGGTTGCTTTTCCTCTTCTCCGGCGGTTGGTTGCTATTCGACTTCACCTGCTTCGCGTGATAGGTAGTTTTGAACGAGTCGCTAAATAACTTCTTTGCCTTCTTCGACGACGTTCCTTCCCGTCGGATCCGAAGTCACACCTCTTCGCCGTTCTTCTCTTGGATCGAAAGGAACGACGACGGGAGCTTGCTCATTGCGAAGGTAGCCATCTTTCTTCCTTTCGCTTCTTCTTCCAGCAAATCCCGTAAATCCGCCGGATTCCCGATTTAGGGGGTGTTATGGTATCAGATTGGATTAACTTCAGTGGGATTTAGTAAATTCTATAAATCCGAATTTAGTAAATTTTGAGGCTGATAAATTCTGAAAAGTGTTTGGTATTATAAATGTTAAATCTTGTTAAATTCTACAATAAGATGTTTGACAATATATTTTAAGATTCATGACAGTTAGATATTTAAATTGTATGATTATTAAAATTATTAAGTTTAACTTAATCATTAATTATTGTTTAT
>NW_021320033.1:5191-6029 GCF_001605985.2 Dendrobium catenatum | reverse complement strand
GACGAACCGGACCCATTTCACAAACGGGTTGACCCAAAACCTAAATTTTTCCAGGTCAGATCCGTATTGGGTTTCAAGTCGGGTCAATTTTTGACACTCCTAACCATAGAGAGTAGTTATGGTAGATATATCATGTTTAAATTGGTGATTGTTTCTCTCCCCCAATGGATTGAAAACAAGTAAAACCTCTTCAATGTTATATAAATGTTGTGTATAAAATATGGCTTCCTTCATAATTTATAAGATATAAGTATAACAAGGTAAAGTTATCTCTCTATAAAGATCAGTTTTTTAGTACAACATTTGAAAAGGAGCTAGTGAAAATAAGATTTTGTTTGAGATAGTTTTCTTATTACTTTCTACAATAACTTTTAGTATAAAAATTTCTTAAAAGCAACGTAGAACTAATGGTCAAAAGCTATCCCAAACGAAGCCAAGTGTCACCGAATCAAGGCCATCATGATAGACAATCAGTATGAAGTTAAGCGAGAGAATGTTGCCACCAGCAAAAGCTTTTCCAAATTTTAAGCTATATTTGATGGGCATGCTTATTTTATGATATAGAAATAAATCTAGAACATCTGACTTCGGCTTCTTTTGAGACAGCTTTCTTACTATTATTTAGAGCAACTTTTTAGTATAAAAATTTTATAATATAAAGCTGCTTTTGAAAGCATTAAAAAAAATGTCCCAAACAAAACTTAAAAAGTCAGTAGCTTTATAAAAACCCTTATAAAAGAGGGATCAGAGCGGCCTTCCAAGTCAAAACATTATGTAAGATATCAATAAGATAGAGGAAATTGTCATTTGAATTTGCTCTGTTCCATGAAAAAACAGA
>NW_021320033.1:0-5091 GCF_001605985.2 Dendrobium catenatum | reverse complement strand
CAACGTCCCTTTGATCTTTGCTCGTCGATCACATCAACTAAAGTGTACTGGATACGGTCGATGTAATCGTCAATAGTGTCGTCAAAATCGAAGCCCACGTCAAAGAACGGTGATTGGAGGATGTCAACTTGCTCTCGATCGTCATGCACAAACCCAAAGTTCTACTCGAATTCCGCCATACATTCTTGCCGGGCGAGAAGATGCACAAAAGAATTGGGAAAAGAGAGGAAGAAGGTGGCGGGTTGGTGGATGAAGGCTAGATTGGCTAAGGAAATCTGAAATTATTTCATGTTGTAGTACATGGGAGGGAATAATTTAAAAATATCAAATTAATTCCAAAGGAAGAGGGGGCGGTAATGAGAGGAGAGAGTTGGGGCTATTAAGATGATTATGAGAGAGAGAGGAGCCCAATGAGAGGGCCGGCCATGTAGGAGGTGAGGTGGCGTTGAGGTTTTAAGTAGGTGGAGACCACTAGTCTTAATTTCAGGATTTTAATAAAATCTGAAATTAAAACTTCAGTTTTTATTTGGGAAGAGGTTCCTAAATTAAAGTCATTCAAATAGATTGATTTCGAATTTCAAATTCGAAATTTAAAATCCAATTAAATTGAAGGCATGATTTAGGGAAGCAATTAATGGCTCATAACCATTTGAATTTCAATTTTGAAATTCAAAGGAGGGGAAAGAGGCGGCGGCAGGAAGGGGGGAAGGGAGCCGGCGGGCTAGTGGGCTGGCCGGCGGCTGGTGGGCTGGCCGGCGGGTTGGGCTGGCCGGTGGCTGGTGGCCGGCGGTTGAGCTGCAGGCCGGCGGCCTGGGTATTCCAGGGAGGGGGCTGCGGCAAGAGCAGGGGAGGGGAAGTTGTGGAGAGAATTTTAGGGATCCAAAATTTGAAATTCCAACTTCCTCCAAGAGGCTCCAATCCAAATCCACACAACGACGATGAGATCAAGAGCAATGAAAGAGAATAATATAGCAAGAAAGAACCTAGAACTCACAAAGAGATCTAGCTTCTCCTACGAACTCACTAAGAGATCGTGGAGGTTTGCACTGACAAAGAGAACATGAAAATTTTCATTCATCAAAAACTAGCTATTACATAAGAAAAGGGCCATATAAATAGGCCTCAAAATGACAAAGAAAGCAAAAGACTAAAATGCCCCTTGGGCTACAATAGCTACCAAATACCCATGAGGGCAAAAACGGAAAAACATAAAATAAAAATAATCTACTATATAAAATGATGAAAATACAGATCATGATCGTAGCCGTCGATCTCCGGCATCTCCTGAAGGTACATGTGTTGAAATCGTTGTTGATGTCCCCATCATGTCGACCCTCAATCATTAACTTAAGTTTTTTAAAATGAGTTTTAAAGATGATATATGAGGCACAACTCCATCACCCCCTTTGATCCACACTTACTAAAAACTAGTATCCAAGTAGATGTTTTGGCTAGGTTTACTAGTTCATGTGGTTTATGGCTCCCACGAATCTTAGTCCCTTGAATAATGATTGAGCAAAGCTCAAAAGTATATGACTCCCACAATGACCTCATATGATTAAATGAGCTATTGGTGCATAATTTTATGTGTGGAAAGTTTTCATTTTAAGGGGACAATGTAGAGAGATCTAACGTGAGGAAGAGATTGACACTGGCGTGAGAATACTGGATGTATTTGTTGACCCTTTCCCGTATAACAAAAAAATCAAAATAAAAATCCCATACTTTCTCTCTGCCTCTCCCACGTCGCACGTCGCAAGTCGCACGTCCTCGACGCAGTTCGCACGTCGCTCGGCACGACCTCGTGTCATTTCTTCGCACGACCTCGCGTCGTTAAAAGGACGCAAGAACGAAGCTATCGGGCTGCTCTCTCGCTCTCGCTCTTCCGTCTCGATCTTCTCTGGCTTTCTCTCTCGCTCTCTCTCTCTCTCTCCCGACGAGTTCCCTTCCTGCGGCTCGGAAGTCACGGCATTTTGATCGGAATAACAACAGGAGCTAGTTGGCGTGAAGGATCGGGAGTTAGGCATTTGGATCGGGATCAACAACGGGAGCTCGTCGTTGCTCCAGCTCCTTCAAAGCTGTTCAGCTTGGCCACTTCTCCTACTCCTCCGTGCTATTCGTCTGCTCCCCCGACGACATTCCCTACAAGTTGGATCGGAAGTTACGACATTTCGTGCGAAAGCAACTACAGGAGCCGCTCGCTGTGACGTTAACTTTCCCCCATCTGGGCGCTTCTTCGGCTTGGCTTCCCCGACGATTTTCCTTGTCGGATTGGAGGCATTTTGATCGGAAGCAATAGGAGCTGCTCGCTATGAAGGTAATGATAATAATAATATAATAATAATAATAATAAATAATAAGTTAAGAAAAATGTACTTGTCCCTCTCTCGCCTCGACTTGCGTGTCGGGCCGGCGGACCACCTAAGCACGCCTTTGTTGAGCGTGGTAGGAGGGAACCCGGTGCGACTCCTACGACGAGGTAAGTGAGCAACCCTCGCCATCCTACCTAGACATGCGTGCCGAGCCGGCAAACCACCTATGCACGCCTTTGTTGCGCGTGGTAGGAGGGAAACCGGTGCGACGCACATGACGGGGCCAGGCGAGCCTGGTGTACTCTTTTCTTTGCATGGCCGGAACAATTCATAAGTATCCCCTGGCGGGGGGAAAGCAAACTGCTATTTTCTTGTAACAGGTACCGTCAAAGACCCCATGCACGCCTTTGTTGCGCGTAGTGGGAAGAAAAATCACGGCCGCGGTGTCCTCGAAAGAGGGAACCTACCATGCACGCCTTTATTGCGCGTGGTGGGAAAGGCCCAGTTTTCTCGTAGTTTTCCCCTAAACGGGGGAGACGCTGGGAGGCTGCCGAAATTTCAGGTGAAATATTATTACACTTGGACCTGTTTTGAAACTCAAAAGAGCAAGAGCCTGGACTCAAATGAGAAAGAGCAGTGGACTTTTAAACTTGATTGAACAACAGGGGACATGGATCAGAACAAAATTTAAATGATTCATAAAGTTCAAATTCAAATGAAATAAAATCAAATTGGAATTGAACCCAAATCAAACTTGGACAAATGCAATTGCACTCGCAAGAACTTCAGAAGATCCTGAACAAGCACTTGAACTTGTAACCATTTGACTCAAATCCGATTAAATTCAAAGAACTGCAGGGGACTCGGACAGGTGGAAGAGGCTCATTTTGAGTCTGAACTATGCATGGACTCAAAGCTTGGACAAATGCAAATAAAAGACCTAACTTAAACTCTAATTAAAATGATAAGAGATTTGACTTTCAAGATTACTAGAGTATTGAAGCTCAATGGAGCATATCCTGAATGTGAAATCAACTCAAAACAAGACTCGAGTTTGAGTTGAACCTTGAATTCGGGACTGATGGAATACATAAGACCGGGGCTTTGGATGAATGAACAAATCAAAGTCCAAGTGCACGGTCGTCCAAGCTAACAACAAGTTGTAAGTGGGAAATGAAATCTCAATGCACACACGAATTCCTACAACAATCACAAACAAACGCCTATTGATTGAAGAAGGCGATACTGGAGGCCAATAATGGAAAATCCATCCCTACAACAAGTACAATCATCAAGCCGCCTGAGATTGATGAAAGGTGGATATGATACTGATATCAATAGGTCTTCTACAAATACCCTTCCAGGAGGTCATAGTGAATACAACGGTCTCCTGCAAATGAATACTTGTGGATAACAACAGTGTGTGTATCGTAAGCACAATGAACCACTGTGGACACAAGCACAGATATCGCCTACGACAACGGCGATCAAGATCCATTAGCATTTCGGGTGCAAGGGCAACCCGGTGTACGAAGAAGGACACCTAACAGAATGAAGGTGATGTTTAAGCAAATTCAAACCAAGCTTCCTGGTGTTCCAAAACTCCTTCTCGATCCTATACTCAAAAGGAAACAATTCTGATGCCCACAAACACCGAAAATAACAAATCCAATATATTAAAGATCTTGAAAGGAGATCTTTTCAAGGCAAAGCAGTGGACTTCAAAGTCCAGAAGAAACCCTCCCAGGTGAATGAGAAAGGGGGGGAGTCAACATCAAAATGAGGAGATGCCTCACAACATCAAAAAGCCACGCCACTGGATCTGCAACACTTATGCAAGGAGACAGAAGGCATCTACAATCTACAATCCAACGCCACCAGATCCGCAACACTCGTACTAGCGGACAGAAGGCGTGTATAAACTCTCAAATGAACTGTTGTGTACTCAAATGGCGATAACCTGCACAACTACAATTATTTTCAAGATACCCTGCACCTGCACCATAAATTGTATACACATAGGTACACTAAATGGGTAAATACAATCATAACCCGTATGGGCCCCAGCGAACATGTTATTGGTACACACGTGACGCCTAGGGATGCTGCGCGGGTTGACAAGTGAATTCTATACGTATCAATAGGAGTCGACAGGGTTCGAACCTTCAAACAAATACATGGTCGTGGCGACCGGTGTATTTATTTTAATACATTCATATCAGGCATTCAAGGCCTAAAATCAAAAGGATTCACTAAATAAAGGCACAAAGCCTACGAGAAACCCGATCCTCCTAAGCAAGCTAAATAGGAGTAGACAGGGTTCAAATCATTAGATAAATATGCGGTCACGAAGTCGACCAGAGTATTTATCCTATACATTCATATCAGGCCTTCAAGGCTTATAATCAAAAGAATTCACCAAGTAAAGGCACAAAGCCTACTAGAAAACTGATCCTCGGTCAACAGCTCTGCCGAGTCGACAAGGTTCAATCAACAAATGGAAATGACCCCAAACACCCCGATGATGGTCGTGTTGAATGAAAATCTCAACCGGATGGGTTCACAAATATTTTCAAAAGCTATCCAAGCTCCACTCATAATCCAAAACTCCAGAAAATCCTAAATTTCCAAGATATTTAAATTGAAATCTATCCATCAATGCTCAAAGAAAAATCCATCCACACTTCGCAACAATTTCCCGGGGTGGATAAATTAAAATTTACTTCAGCTCACAGATAGCCTAGTCGAAAATATCACTAGGATACATTCTCAAACAATC
>NW_021320032.1:742629-770989 GCF_001605985.2 Dendrobium catenatum | reverse complement strand
GGTATGCGTTCAACAAAATTTTAAAAGAGGGCTTAAAATTTTTTAGACTACCAATTCACCCCCCCCCTCTTGGTAGCCTTTGGGACATTAACTTAGGCTTAACAACCTAATTACTAGACTCAACACTTCGTAGTCTGAAGTTTGATTTTCCTGAAATATTAGTACACACAAGAGCAAAACTAAATCCTCCAAAAAATATTAGGAGATAATAACACATAAAACAATAATATTTGGAATCATCAAAACTATACAAGTTGCAAGAATGTAAAACATGCAAATACTAACTTTCCTAACAACAGAGGTCCCAAATTGATTAAATTTCCCTTTACAAATAGTTGTGTAAATAGAGCATGATGTTATACTTCTAGTGCAGTTTTCCTTTTGTACCATAATATAAGATTTCTTGTTTGCTCTTATTTGAGGAAGCTTTAGCTTTGATAGTAGTGTAAAAAAAATAAAGAAAGAAAGAAAGAAACAAGAGAGGGAGATGAGGAAGTTTCAAAAAAAAAAGAAAAAAATGAAAAGTTTGTATAGCATGTTAAACCTAATAAAATTGTCCCAATGCTAATCAAGAGAGGGGGCTAATTGGTTATTTTAAAAATCTCTTGGAAATTTTTATAGAAAACTATTTTCTAATTTTTTGAACAATTAAAATTTTTAACAATTTAAAATTTTTCAACCATAAAAAATTAAACGCACAAAAAAATAAAAATGCATTCAAATAAGACACATAAATTTATAGTGGTTCGGTCCAACAAAACCTACGTCCACTCCCTGAATATTCCCTCTTCACTTATTGCACTATTATGAAAGTGACTCTACTTTTACTCCAACAACAACTGTAGAAGCCTTTACAAAACACCTATCTTCCACCAATCCCCGGTGTGACAAACTACCGTCTTCCTTTCATACTTCTCTAAGTGTCGGTAGAGAACCGTCATCTTTTTACACTTCTCTAAGTGTTGGAAGAGAATCGTCATCCTTTTACACCCTCTTGGTGTCGGTAGAGAACTATATCTTCTCCATATATCTTCTTATGAGCAACTCCAAAGAAGTATGAAAGAGATTCAACAAGACTTACAAAGAGATCCTCACCTTTGGGCCACCTTTCCACTAGCATGATCTCTCTCCACACTCTCAAAAACTCTCCCAAATCACTCTTACACTTGCTCTCAAAGAAAATACGAAGAAGGATTTTTTCCACAATTAGTTTTTAGGATCTTATATATAAAAGGAATGAAAAATTATCCACAAAACTAAATTGCAATTTGACTATCCATGATCGTACCGCACGATCGACAATCATACATACGAACATTTCAAATTTTTCTTTTACAATCCAGTATGAATTAATTTTGTACTTTGATTGACCTATATACGAACAGACATCATGCAGTATAATCAGTTCAAAATTAAATAGATTCATCTGGTATGATTCAGTACAAAATGATTTTGTACTCTAAATAATGTACTGTATGAAATCCATATTGTACAGTACAATCAATTTTAATCAAACCATATTTCATTTAGTATGAAAATGGACTCAACCATTTCATACTCTTGAAGTATTTTGTACAATCCTATGATCTTACAGTATGAACAGTTCAAAAAATTTATCTGTTCATATGAACGAAAAGATATGAAACCATTTTGTACTCTGGATATCGTCTATATGAACCTAAGATTATACAACACGAACATTTAAAAAAAAAATCAAAAGTTCTTTTTTTTTTTTTTGAGGAGAAATGAATCAATGCATTAAAAGAAAAAAAAAAACAAGAGAGTACTTACAAACTAAGTAGACTCCTCTAGCAAATTGAAATCTTCCTTCAAAATGTACAAGAATGAAGGAGGAATTTCAAAGCTAGACAAATCGTGCCAAATAAAGCTATTCTTCAAAGCAAAATTAGCGCCACAATCCGCTAACTTATTACCATTTCTAGTAGTAAAACTAAAAGCAACTTGATTAAACTCAGTTACAAAGGATAAATCGTCTTCAATGGTAACTTTAGTCTTGGTAAAAAATTAAAAAAAAAAATCATAAGTTCATCGGGATGAACTTATACGTATCTATTTTGACCTCTGTAAGGCTTATGTACGAAGCAAATTTCATAAAGTACAAATAAGACTTAGAAAAGTTTTCTAGCATGGTTTCATTAACTGCTTTCTAGAGGAAAACTCAAGTCAAATCATCTCATACGATCCAAAATTGTACAATATGATTAGTTTTAAAAATTTACAAAAGTTTACACGACCCTAGTGTGTGTGTGCATAATTATCCAATTACAATCACACTTTCTTTGATTCTAGAAAAGTATAAAAGTACAGACTTTAAAAATAGTAAACCCTAATCTAATCTGACTTGAAGTCTTCAACTGTCTAGAGTATGATTTCCCTGAAACATTAGTACACACAAACAATAAAAATAATATTTTCAATATATGTTAGGAGAAATAATAATCAATACAATAATATTTTGGAATCATCAAAAATACATATGATATGTAAAATAGTTATAAAAATTAAGTTTCAACAATCTACTGCTTTTTTATGATGATAAAATAATTATTGTTTAAATTAACATTTAAAACAAATTTTCTCTTTAGCTCCCCCTAAATGAGTGACCAACTAAATACAAGGGATTCCCATGAATATAAAAAATAACAAAACTAAAAACTAAAAAGAAATCAAATAAAAAACAACTTGTACAAAAACATGAACGAGAACAAACATTCAAAATATACACACATGCACTCAAAACATGCACATTCACACACATACATTCACAATACATCAAACATCAAACAAACACATACACGCACACACATTCAAAATACATCAAATATCAAATGAACACATACACATTTATAATACATCAAACATCAAATAATATTGTGACTCTCCCTTTTAAGAACAATAAAAATGGAAGTACAATTTGAAATGAAAGGGTTCTATAGATAAACCAAAAGAGTTAAAGGAGAAAAGGAGTTTAAACCAATTGCAAATATAATATTAATTTCATAATACTAAAAAGAAAATTTTCAAAAGTTTAAGAAAAGTCAAACAAGTTCATTGTTCATTTTAGATAAATTAAATAAAAATGATTATTACAAAAATGATTAAATAAATATTAGTTAACTTCGAAGTCAATATTGCATATGATTGTTAATTAGATGGATTAGAATTACATATTGAATGATAGTGGAAAGAACACAATAAAAATATTTAATTGGAAACATTGTGCATCTTTTCAAAAATTTATGGCACACTTTGTGCATCATTGCTATGTGGGTTAATTTTGTGCCTCTTTTTACTTTGAAAACCATTATAGATCTTTCCTATTTTTGCAGACTTTGTGCATTTTTCCCCTTTTTTATTTTCTGAATCTTTCCAATATTAATAATCTAAATTCAAATTCCACTAATAACAAAAATAAACATATTGAAAAAGATAATAAAAAATAATAAGACATCAATCTTGTAACAATTATAGTTTAGATATGTTTGTCTATAAGAATATAAAATTTATCTGCTTGTCTATATTCAATCACAACTTAATTTAAACTTTTAAAAAGATTAAATTTTGTAAAGAAATTAATTTTTAGAGTAATAAAATTGAGAATCCATTCCAATGATCAACTACAAAAGATTTGCCCATTAAAATATAAACATTTCAAGAGATATAATTTAATATAAGTGAATAAAATCTTTCAATATTCCATTAATATCAAGATCATATACAAACATATTCTCAAAAAAGATCATCTCAACATAACATCTCACTTCACATCCTCATGATGACATCATCACAATACATGAAAACACTAAACTCAAGAAGAAACATTATAACAGAAAATACAAAAACTCATAAGCAACAAAAGAATAGAAGTACATCTAAAAATCTGAGGGGCCCTCATATGGTGGTGGTGGTGGATTGAATATTGAAAAATAACTACTAATTATAGCTACATTCATGTTCACTGAGTCAAACTATCCATGAATCCACACCATATCTTCATTGTAACGAGCATCGTATTGATTAAGATGATTCTCAATTTAATCAAAGCTTGATCAAATTGAGTCTCCATTCTATCAAAGCGCTGAACCATTTAGTTGTAAAAATTTTTATCAGGTCCAGGTGTAGGTGTTGGAGAAGGAGCTCCCCTTCTTCCATAGAATCATCACTTTCTGGACTCTGTACTCGCCCAAAAAGTATTCAAAAGGTGAAGTAGATAGGAAGTTCTATGGGAGGATCAAGATGGATCAGATTATACTTCTTTTGTAGGATATAAGTAACTAAATGTCATGAAGCCATATTTTTCTTTCTCTTATAATGTTGAAGCCCAATTTTAGAAAAAATGTAAATGTAGTCCATAATGAGTTAGACTTCATTAAAGGGTTTTTCATTCATAATTAGATAGGTGACTATGGACAAAATTAGAGTCATATTTATGCGATCACCAGCTTTAGGGATAATAGAAGTTCTCAAAATATTCTAGATGACCTAGGCATTTTGATGTAGAGTGTAAACCCAAGACAAATGACACATTTGGGATACACCTCTAAGAGTTTTATTAATTTCAGTTCAATCAAAATCGACCCTAAAAGTCAAAGTGTGGGCTCGAATGCCTTGAATTCTCAAACGAAGAAAGTTGCCTAAATCTTCCTTGGTAATTTCTACTCGGTGTTTCTGAACATAAGAAGTAATCCTAGAGTGATCCTCATTAAATCTCATATTGGTCAAGAAGTATTAGAAAGTTTCTTTATGGTAGGCATAAATGAGAGTAAGAATAAAATAAAGTTGAGTTGACACAAATAAAGGCATGACAGAAAAGTGAAGATCACCCTAAATGAGAAGTCTATAAGGGGTGATTTTGGTAGTAGCATACATAAAATAGGCATTCCCATTCACCTTAGATATTATGTTATCATCCCCTCTGCTTATAGAACAGGAACCATTAGAAATATGGGGTCGCTTCCTAGAACTTGCAATTTCTAAGATGAGGGCTCTAAAGGGTTCTAAAATGGATATGAAAGTGAATGAAAACAATTTCAAAGACCCTTCTATTTAAATAAAAAATGCATATCATATAGTACGAAATTTGAATCTACTTACAATTTTAAAATTATACGGGATGAAAATATTTTTATATGTATGAATGGAAATAGCCAAAAATGAAACAGCTTTTCATAAAATGCCATTTTTGAGGTGTCCTTTTGTACATGATTTTTGACGAAATGATCATACAGACGAATAAGTGTTCGCCCGGGATTATCAAAATATTAAAGTTCATTTTAAAAACATTTAGGTTCGTACCCATAGAAGCTAACAACTGGATCATACAGATAAAATATTATTTTGTACGTACGATCAATAATTAATAACATACTCCAACTGGTAAACCATCCCCACATGTACAGACAAAACTATACAAATTGTACAGTACGATGACGTCATCATATATTATGAACCCTATAAAAAACTAAGTTTTGCGTGCTCAACTCCGAAACCTACCATGCACATGCTATAGAATTCGTACAGGATGAAAAAAGTTTTGTACAATATGAATGAAACACTTAAAAAATACGGCATGATAATCAGAAAAACTTTTCAAAACCAATCATTTTTCAATAAGTGACATACTTCACAATAAAAAAAACAAAAAATATACTACTAAACACATAAAAATAAATAAAACGAACAAATAGAGATAATCAAAATAAATACATATATACAACACAGCAAGTTTGTAGAATTTTCAAATTAAACATTAAGATCAATCACACCTAACCTTGTTCTTAAGGTGCTAAATGTGTTGAAAGTTAGTGGTTTTGTGAAATATCTGCCAGTTGATTTTCCGTAGTAACGTGATTCAATTTAATCTCTCACAAAGCTACATGATCTCTAATAAAGTGAAGCCTTATGTCTATATGCTTGGTTTGAGAATTTTGAATATGATTCTTTAAAATGCATATGGTACTAATATTATCACAAAAGATTAGAATTATGCCAATTGAAAATTCTAAATCAATCAATTATTATTTTAACCAAAGAACTTATGCAACATAACTATCTAAGGCAATATATTCTACATCAGCAGTAGATAGTGCTACTAAATTCTACTTTCTATTAGACCAAGAAACTAAAAAGTTTCCTATGAATTGATAAGTTCCAGATGTACTTTTTTGATTAACCCTATAAGCTATAAAATTTGAATCAAAATATCCAACAATTTCAAATGAAGAGATGTGCTTAGGATACCAAATCCCTAAGTTCCCAAAAGATATCTTAAAATTATTTTTACTGTTGTTAAATGTGGTTCTTTTGGATCAGATTGAAATCTAGCACATAAATAAATACTAAATGTTATATTTGTTGTACTATCAGTCAAGTAAAGTAATAATCCAATTATACTTATAAATTTCTTTTGATTAATACATTTTCCCTTATGGTCCTTATCTAATTAAACTGAGGAACTCATAAGTGTAGTCACTGGTTTAGCATTATCCATTTCATATTTCTTGAGGATGTCCTTAATATACTTTGACTGACTAAAAAAAGTTCCTTCCTCAATTTTCTTTATGCTAAAATCAAGAAAATAACTCAAATCTTCCATCAAACTCATCTAAAATTCACTATTTAAAAAAAAAACTCACAAAGATTTTTATTAGTATATCTAAATATTATATCATCAATATATATTTGAATAATAAGTATGTCATCTCCTATTTTTTTCAAGAAGAGAGTGGTGTCCACACTTCTTTTTACAAAAGATCTCTCTAATAAGAAAGTGCTTAAACTCTCACATAAAACCCTAAGTGCATATTTCAGTCCAAATAATGTCATCTTCAATTTAACCACATGATTAGGGAACTTAGAGTTTGCAAAACTTAGAAGTTATTGAATATAAATATCCTCTTGTATCATCCCATTCAAAAGGCACTCCTGGCATCCATTTAATACAATTTA
Source organism: Dendrobium catenatum (assembly GCF_001605985.2). Lineage (NCBI taxonomy): Eukaryota > Viridiplantae > Streptophyta > Magnoliopsida > Asparagales > Orchidaceae > Dendrobium > Dendrobium catenatum. The sequence goes on along the minus strand of NW_021320032.1, from coordinate 764,020 downwards.
AAACAAATTTAAAACAAATTTGGTATTATCACAATTCCTACAAGAGATTTTAGATCAAAATTTCCAAAAGGGGCTTTTCCATTATTATGAATGAACACATTACATCAAAAAATATACAAATATGACAAATTTGGTGTTCTCCCCTTAAAAAGTTTATATGGTGTCTTATTCAATTTGGATCTAATGTTCACCCTATTCAGAACATAACAAGATGTTCTAACCACTTCAGCCTAAAAATATATTGAAAATAAATATTCTGCGAGCATAGCTCTAGCGGCTTCAATTAATATTCTATTCTTTTTTTTTTACTACCCCATTCTACTTAGGGGTCCTAGGTGCTAAAACATTATGATCTATTCCTTTCTCTTTACAAAAATCTTTAAATTTTTCATTTTCAAATTCACCTCTATAATCACTTTGAATTGATAAAATCTCACATCCTAGTTTTCTCTGAATCTAAGTTAAAAAATTTCTAAATTCCTCAAATGATTCACTCTTATGATAAAAAAATTTAACCCAAGTGAATCTAAAAAAATCATCAACAATCATAAATCTAAATACTTTACCTCCTAGACTTACAGTGCTAACCGGTCCAAAAAGATCCATATGAATAATTTCTAATAGTTTGTTAGTTCTAAGATCCTTAATAGAATGAAAGGATGATTTCACCTACTTTCCTTATTGACATGCATCACATAGGTGATCTTTAGTAAAGTCTAGTTTTGGTATTACTCTAACAAGTTCTTTTTGGATAGTTTCCTAAGATTTTTTATGCTAGCATGATAAAGTCTCTTATGTCATAACCATGATTAATCTAAAATTATTTTTAGACAAAAAGCATTAGGAAATTTAATTGAATTCAAATCAAGCATGTATATATTGTTTACCCTAATTCTATTCAAAACATAAATTCCATTTTAGCTTATTATGTAGCTAGTAGCAAAAAATTATATTATAATAATTATCACACAAATGACTAATACTCAACAGATTATACTTTAAGCCTTCTACAATTAAAACATTATAAATAAAAAAATTATTGAAGTTTCCAATCATACATGTGCCTACCACTTTCCTAGTGGTATTATCTCCCAATATAAACTTGACTCCATTCCTGACTTCTAGTTATATGAATTATATAGTGTCTCCAGTTATATGCTTTAAATATCTGCTGCCTAAGTACCAAATTCTCTCACGAGGTATTATATGAGAGCATTTCTACGAGATAATGAAATGTTAGTCTTGGGAATCAAAATAAGTTTGGGTTCTACTCTTGGTAAAATTAATTTAGACGTATATTTGATATGCTTTATTTTATGCATCTTTGGTCTCTACACTAGATATGATTTATTATGAATAGTATAAATGTGAGATATATGATCAATCATTCCACAAGAAAAATATTTAACTCTTGGAAAAAGATTTTTCAATTTACATGAGTAAAATTGTCTTTTCTTAAGTTTTAAAATTTTTTATTTCATATCAAGATTGAAAAAATATTCATGTGTGAGTGAAATCCTGTTTTCTTCTAGTGTTTTCAATTGAACTTTAAAAAAAGAGTTTGTACTTTCTAACACTGTATTGTCAACTTTCAAATAATGCTATCTATTATCATATTCATCCATAAATGTTTTAAACTCTTTTTCAAGTTTAGTGTGGGATGATTTTAATTGTTCATGTTGTTTGTTCAATTCATCAAACTCATCCAATAGTTTCATGTGATTGCTATCAATTAGTATGTGATCTTTCCTTAGAATTTCATACTCTTTTGTAATTCTATGAAATTTAAGTTCAACCTAGTATGCATCTTTTTAAGTTTTCTATAGGCAATATGTATTTTCTCAAAAATATCAAATAGCTCTTCATAAGTAAAGTCACACACCTCTTCTTGATCTAACTAATCAAGCTTGTCGGCCATCAAACACAAGTTGGTGACTTCCTCCTCTGCCTTTATTTATGAGGAATCTGAAGTTGAATCCGCCCAAAATGCTCTCTACAATCTCTTCTTTCCCTCTCTCACATTTTTTTTCTCCTCGACCTTCTCCTTACTAGGATTAGCTTTAAGATTCAAATATTCAAAGTTGATATGTCCATGCTTGCTACATTCATAGCAAATAACATCGTTAGAAGCCTTAGTATTTTTTGTGGAACTTACCTTTATCCCACTAGTGATGTCTCCTTTGCTTCCTATTTAGAGAACTCCTAAATTGCCTTATCATCAAGGTAATATCATCTGCATCCTCTGGTTAAGACTGATCACTCTCTAAGTCATCCACTTTCAATGCTATATTCTTCTCCTTTCACTTCTCACCTGCATCAATCTGTCTTTGGGTCATTCTTCGCTCATAAGAAATTAGTGATCCAAGAAGACTGACAATGGAATAAATATTTAAATCTTTTGATTCAATCATAATAGTAATTTTTCCACCATAAATAGTATGCAAATAATGAAGTATCTTATTCCCTTTCTTAGCATTCGTTAGTTCCCAACCTAAAGCATGCAAGGAGGTGACTATTTGAGTGAAACGTATATACATGTTAGTGATTAATTCATTTGGTTTCATGTGAAATAGTTTATAATCGTGTAGTAAAATATTCAATCTAGATTTTTTCACTTCATTAGTCCCTTTATATGTGATACAAAGTCTATACTAAATATTTTTCCACTTTTACAGGTAGTGACAAGCAATAGTCTTCAGATTTAAGTGCACAAAAAAAATTATTCAAATATTTGATGTTTAACTAAGATAAGTCTTTTTCTTCTACAGTCCAATCAGCAAATTATGTTTTAGTTCTAATGCCATCTATAAGTCTAGTTGGCCTATTGTATCCTTACTGTTCTCAAATCTACATGTGATGGTCAAGCGATTGAAGATAAGTATACATACGTGTTTTCCAAAAATCGGATGTTATCAAATAATGGGGGTCTAGTGATCAAATATCCTTCAGGCGTGTTACGGTTTCCAAAAGTAGATATGATCATTTTCAAAAAGTTGTCTAAACTTTAATTTTTGAGAGTAGGCTCTAATACGACTTGAAAAGTCTATATAGGTTGTTTGACCTAATGCAATTATCCCAAGGCTAGCAAAGAGGGGGTAAATTGGTAATTTTCAAAAATCTCTTGGAAATTTTTATAGAAAACTATTTTCAATTTTTTATATATAATTAAAAATTTTCTCAATTTAAAAATTTTTAACCATAAAAATTTAAATGAGTAGAAAAATAAAAAAGTAGTAAAATAAGACATGAAAATTTATAGTGGTTCGGTTCAACTAGGCCTACGTCCACTCCCTAAAGACTTCCTCTTCAGGTATTGCACTATTACCAAAGTGACTCTCCTCTTGCTCCTACATCAAGGCGAAGAAGCCTTTATAAAATACCTCTCTTCAACCAATCTCCAGTACAGCAGAGTACCATCTTCCTTTCACACTCTCCAAGTGTGGTAGAGAATCATCACCCTTTCACACTTCTCAAAGTGTTGGTAGAGATCTTCCATCCTTTCATACTTCTCTAAGTGTCAGCAGAGAACCTTCATCATTTCACAGCCTCCTGGTGTTGGCAAAGAACCGAATATTCTCCAAGCAACTTCTCACGAGTAACTCCAAAGAAATAAGGAAGCGATTCGACAAGACTTATAAAGAGATCCTCACCTTTGGGCAACCTTATGAACCCTTCATAATTTCCACTTATAAAATCTCTTTCCACACACTCAAATACTCTCCCAAATCACTCTTACACTTACTCTCAAAGAAAATATGAAGAAGGATTTTTCCACAGTCAGTTTTTAGGAACTTATATATGAAAGGCATGAAAAACTATCCCGAAAACTGAATTTTTTAATTTGATCATCCAAGATCGTACAGTATGATCGATGATCGTACATATTAATAGTTCAAAGTTTGCTCATATGATCTAGTCTAAACCAATTTCATACTCTAATTAACCTGTGTATAAACTAACATCATACAAAATGATCCGTTCAAAATTGAATAGATTCATCTAGTATGATTCAGTATGAAACAATCTTGTACTCTAAATAATGTATTATATGAAATTCATATCGTACAATATGATCTATTTTAATCAAACCATGTTTTATTTGGTATCAAAATGGACTCAACCATTTTGTACTCTAGAAGTTGTCTATACGATCTTATGATCATACAGTACGAACAGTTCAAAAAATTTACCTGTTCATATGGATAAAAAGATACATAACCATTTCATACTCTAGACATCATCTGTACGAACCTAAGATCATACAGTTAAATAGTTCAAAAAAAAATAGAAGTTTATCAGGATGAACTTGTACATATCTATTTCATACTCTTCAAGGCGTATATATGAAGCTAACCTTGTACAATACAAATAAGACAGAGAAAATTTTCCTGGCATGGTTTTATTAACTTCTTTCTAGAGAAACACTCAAGCCTAATCATCCCATATAATCCAAAATCATACGGTATGATTAGTTTTAAAAATTTACTACTTTTATACTACCCAATGTGTGTATGAACAGTTACTCAATTACAATCACACTCTCTCATACTCAAGAAAATATAAAGTTAAAGACTTTAAAATAGTAAACCTTAATCTAATTTGACTTAAAGTCTTCAATTATCTCGAGTATGATATCACTAAAATATTAGTAAACACAAACAACAAAAATAATATTTCTAATATATGTTAGGAGAAAAAGTAATCAATACAATAATATTTTGGAATCATCAAAAATACACATGATATGAAAACTATGTTGCAACAAAAGAGAAGAAAAAAAAAAAGAAAAGAGAAGGTGAAAAAAAATGTTTTGTACAATTTTTCCACCCTGTCTTCATCATCGCCTCTCCGACACCAAAGTTATAAAAATCCCTTAACTTAAAACCTATTTTTGATGTTAGTGACACACTAAAATATCGCCCATATACGCTTTTCTCTAACATGGTGGGAAGGGAACCCGGTGCAATGCCTACGGTGAGGTTAGTTGACCCTGTACATGCTTTTATCTAGCTTGGTGGGGAAGAGTATAAAAATTATAGTTTTTTTAATCAGGTGCCTAAAGACCCATACACACTTTCACTAGCATGGTGAGATTGAATATTTTTTAGCCTCAGTGTCACCTGAAACCTATTATACACACTTTTCTCTAGCGTGGCAGGAGGCCCAGTTTCCCAAAGTTTTCCTTAAAAGGGGGAGATGCCGGGAGGTTGCCCAATTTTTTGGTAGACGAGGGACCAATTTTGGTCCATGTGAACTCGAACTTGGACTTTAATTTGAGAAAATAAAAGAATTTAACTCAAATTGAACATTAATTAAACTTGAAAATATAGAAGTCAAGCTCGAATGAACTCTTATAGAGGATTTGGACTTAAATGAATAATTAAGAGACTTGAATTTGGACCAATAGTAAATTGAATTTAAACCTGAACGAACTGCTGGGGACTCTTGAACTGTAGGGAATAAGACTTGTGATTACAAGAAGATAAAACTTAAATGATTAACAAAAAAAGGAAATCATAAGTCAACAAGATTTCAACCATTCAAATAAAAGTTATCTCATGAACAAGGAACCATAAAACTAAAATGTTTCAAACTATTCAACCAAATTGAGCTACATGCAAAATTTAAGTGAGTGATATGACAATATGCTATAGCCAATAGCATGAAGTTTCCCAAAAGTGTTGAAAGCCTTCATGCTAGATGAGGAATAAATATCAAACAAATGATGAATGTCAAACTCATTATGCATATTGTGAACCGTCTTTGAAGACAAAAAACTTGCACGTTCAACTTATTTGCAAGTGATGAGAATTAAGATGGTGGAAAGTGCAACCACAATCATACTCGTGGAAGGGAGTGTGATGGTTGTAATGAACATCCCAATGTATTCATGAAGGAAATATAAAGACTATACGATGAATGTATAATGGATGCAATGAATTCTCCACAGACATCGATAGAAGAACCGTGACACACTCGACTTCTCGCCTACAAGCAACAAAATTCCTTGCAAACAATGAAATCTCTTATCAACACACTCAATGTAGGATATCTCCATGATCAACAACTATTTGGTTTAGGGAAAATATACAAATCCCTTGCGAAACAAAAATTAATTAAATGGCAATAGATGCAAGTTCCTATGGACTATTTTAGGAGTTCCACTATCCACAAGTGCAACACAAAGGGAAATAAAAGGCAACAAGCAATGTAAATGCATAGAACATGCAAAAGATTGCAAATATCGATGATAATGAATGGTAAAATTTACTCAATCCACAATGTTCAAAGGGTATCATTGAAATGAAAATAGTGATCAAAGATAGCTTACAAGGCTATGTGATCTAATTGCCAGTAGATGCGTAAGAATATCTCAACAAATGCTACAAATCATATATCAATGATAGAAGCATCCATGTGAACCTTGGTTGATCAAGCACCAAATGCAAGTCCCTTTAAACTAGTGTAGGAGCCCTATCGTACACATTACATGTTATATGCAAGCAAATACCATATGATGTACAATAGATACAAACTCCTATAAGCTTTTATAGGAGACCCGTTATGAATATTATGTGCTATCTATGAATGAATGTCAACGGAATATAAAATGTGTAAGTTCTTATGATTCTTCATAGAAGGTTTACTGTAAGCCTAATGTGTCAGCCACCAGAAAAATGCAGAATAACTACAATAAATTCAAATGACTGTAGTCAGTTCTAGAAGACTCGTATGCAAAGCAATAACCACAAACAAAAATATCATGTGAATGTAATTGTCTATAAATAAAAAGAAGGAGATTCATTAGTTCACTATAATAAATCTACAAAAAGTAATAAGTAGTGCAGACAGTCTGCCTGTACAAAGCAATAAATAACTCAATTCAAAAGCTGGTATAATATGCCATTGGATCTACACTATCTATGCAAGCAGATAGAAGTCATTTACAAATAATTTAAAGTACCCCCGCATATGCACCATAATTTTTATGCACATAGGTACACAAAAGGGGTAGGTGCAATCATAAAACCCATATGGTCCCTCACGAGCATATTGTAGGAACACACGTTATGTATATAGTTGCTATATGGGTCAATAAATTTGAACCTGATCCTCCTAAATAGGTAAATAAGAGTTGATAAGGTTCAATGAATAATTAAAAAATGCCCCAAACACCCATATGAGCCCCAGCGAGCGCGTTGTAGGAACATATATAACATCTAGGGAAGTTGCGCGAGTCAATTAATTTGAATCTGATCCTTCTAAATAGGTAAATAGGAATTGATAAGGTTCAACAAATAATTATAAAATGACCCCCAACATCCTTATGGGCTCTGGCGAGCATGTTGTGGATACGCATATGATGTCTAGGGATGTTGTACGATTTAATAAATAAGCACAAGTTCAAGCCCGATCCTCTTGTGTTGGTAGACAGGAGTCGACAAGGCTTGAATCCTTAAATAAATATATGATCTTGAGGTCAACTGAGATACTTATTTTAATATATTCATATTTAGCCTTTAAGGCCTTCAATAAATAAACTTCATTAGTAAAGGTACAAAGCCTATGATGAACCTGATCCTCTATCGGCAAATTAACTGTGTCGATAGGGTTCAATCAATAGATGGAAATGCCCACAAACACTATCATGATGGTTGTGTTAAACATCAATATCAAACAGAGGTGTTCACATATAGTTTTAAATGCCACCTAAATGCCCAAAAGTCCAAAAATTCTAAAGTCATTTCAAATTCAAAATATTTAAAATCAAAATTCAACCCATTAAACACCTAGAGTAAAATCCATCCATCCCCTGCAACAGTTTATTGATATGGATAAATTTAAATTTACTTTAGCTCACATAGAGCTAATTCTTAGTCAAAAGTTCATTAGGATCCATTCTTAAATAATCTTCTGCTAGTAAGGATGTGGTACATATCCTCTAACTAATAGTTTTGCTGCCAAGTGGCACGATAGAATAAATGTTTATGACTCAGGGCCCTCTATACCGAGTGGTTTTTCCACTAAATGGAACTACTAAATACTGGTTATGGCCCGAGCCAATATGTTCCTTAGTGATATTAAATCCTTGAGATAAATCAATATGATATGATCGATATGCCAAAAAGCCCTCTGTTGGCTAATGTGGATTCATATTTATCCTCTTAGATAAATATTTACCCCAGGTCTAAAAGGTCCCCTTAGACGAAGCAACCTATGGCTATTGAAAGGATCCTTCTATCAGGTTGGGTTGACTACCTCCTATGACTAAGTAAATCAGGGTCCACGATGGTCTGGGATAATGGAACCATGTGATCTTGATCGAGTCCATCATTCATTCCCCCACCATCTTCTTTAAGTATAAGATGGTAAAATTTCTAATTTTAAATATCAAACCTTGAACTTCCAATTCATAAGTCTATGCTACTATATATTCCATATAACATGTATTTCTACATATTTGATTGCTGAGTACCCTTAATCAAAAGTTCTCTCTCATTATTTGGAGGGCTAATTAACTATAGGGGCTTACGCCTATAGGAAACTGGAACTCAGATCATAAAGTCCGCGTAAAATGAGGACAAAATATATGGGTAGTGTCTTATCTACAAACCCATCTACCTTCCCAAAATTTATCTCGAAACTTAATTCCATTAAAACTCCCTCTGAAGAAAAAGCAGCGGGCAGAGGCTAGGGCCAAATTTTTGGAGCCTACAGATTTCTGGCAACTCCACTGGGGATTGCTCTCTCTTTCCTTCTTTGGTTAGTCATCTTAGTACTATCATAACAACTAAATCAATATGAACTAAAATTTTAGGATTTTCCAAAATGATCATTTAATAGATCAAATATTTGAATATTCTAAAAATGATCATTCAATTTAAAATTTTCTAAAATGATCATTCATACATTCATTGCAATAGCATATTTAGAAGGGCTTTAAATTTAAGTTATTTTTAATTACTTGCTAATGTTTATTAACCTTTATCTTTTGTTCTATACAAGTCTTTACATTTTGAAAGTGTATGGGGTTATATCAGACTTTGATTACTAATGATTGCCTTTCATTTATATAGATGGATGTATAGAACACTGCTTTCACTATTCAACTTTATGGTGGAGCCAGCATTCAATTTGCAAATTTTTTAATTAACACTAGAAATGTCGGAGCTACGATCCAATTCGGTAGTGTTGACTTCTCGATAATTACTACAAGGAGTGCCGCCATTCCTACGAATGGCTGGAATGCTGAGAGCTCTGCCAGGAGACCCAATACCACTGAAGCTCCTACCCGTCATGTGCATCTGTCAGCATAATGACCTACTATTGGAAATCCTCATAGGAGTATTTCTATGTTTGAATGGTTGTAGCAACCAGAAGCCCCGACCATCAAGAGAGTTATATCTACAGGTAGGATTTCTGAGGTGACTGCAAACACCGCATATGTGCCTGCCAGGTTACCTGCATCCATGAAGAAAAATATTGAAGTTCCTCATCTAGAGAAAGGCTAACAAGGAGACTAAAGAGGAAAATGAATGTCTAGCTCTGAGTTCAGCAGCAGCTGGTGCCTGTGCAACCATCAAATTTATTTTCCTAAGAACCTGAAGCCAATATTCCCACATAGAACAAGTTTATTAACCTGATATGTGTCAAGAGAAATAGCTCTACTGAGGAGTTGAAGAAATCTTTCTGTGACCAGCAGCCTGAGGTCTCGGCCCCTCAAATAAAAAAGGAACCCAAAGCCCTATCACCTTGGGTGTACCGGGTACTAAAGATAATAAAAAAGAAGGGTTTAAAGAAAAGGAAGTTCCATAAGCCACTGATGATTAAGGCCAGGAGAGCCCCACCAAGAGAATGGCTATAGTTTGCTTTATTGGAAAGAAAAGAATAAAGATAGAGTCCACCGGTTAGCATCAGGATATGACACCAAAACCTCATGTATGGGGATCTACTACCGAGAAGTATCAGTGGAAGGGAAAGCATGTCTCGAGGATAAGGCCTTGTAAAGAAGAAAATGAAGAAAGAACAGAAAGAAAAATTCATTTGAGCATGACATCCGATGCACCTTCTCAGAGATCTACCCCTATCTATAAAAAATATTAAAAATGGGTCCCAAAGAGGACCCATGATGAAGCCTCTCCCGATGGTCAACACCTTCGAGATTCCTCAAGGGTATCTTATTGTTTACTAACCCTTCCAAAGTACGAGACTAACTTTGATCACAACCCACTGGTAGAAGAATTCTCCTTGCTTAATCGAGAACTGAAGATCCAGTGGCGTCGCTGCTCGAAGATCCAAGTATTAGAAGGGGAAGGGGAAGAAGGCATGAAAGAAGAGGAGAAATATATCGAAGAGGAAAAAAATATAGAAGAAAATATCAAAGAATATATGGAAGAAAACTTAAAATAAGAAAGGGAAGAAATAAATAACACCTTGGACATGAAAGTGGCCCACATGGTAAGACACTACAACACCGATGATGAGGCCTACTACGTTGATGGTGAAGGCGATGATCATTGGCTATCGCCACCTAGGCAAGCTCATCGATAGAGCCATGAAGCTGGATCCACCACTGGTAGAGGTGACCATTTCAAAGGTGAGGATGATGCAGAAGAAGTCGAGGAGAATTTGCATGATACTGAAGACATCATGCTTGCTGATATGTAATGGAAAATAAAGAGATAAATGATGTCGAAGGATAGGGAAATCTCCTAGTTAAATGATAAAATGATTGATATGATGGCCCAAATGATGACATTGATGCAAATGATGAAGATAAATGTTGCAGTCGGTCCCATGTCCAATGCTCCTCCTGATCCTCCAAACTTCTAAGTGCCATAAGTATCATGAGTAAGGGGATCTCCTAAAGGTGGTTGTGAAGCCCATAATATAATCCGCTAGCCAATCCCACAAAATGTTACAAGTACTTTTGAACATGTGACTGTTGTACAGTTGGAAGGAATCATTACTAACAAGATCAAGGCTATCATAGCTGTTGACCAATCAGAGAAGTTGGTGGGCAAGGGTCGCCCCTACCTTGCTAAATACGACCAAGTGTCATACCCGAAAGGTTATTCCATCCCAAAGTTTCACACTTTCAATAGTACTAACAACCTCCGATAACACTCGGAACAGTTCAAGGCCACCTATAAGAATACGGGGGGAAATGATGCCCTACTTTTCAGCAGTTTTTTAACAGTTTGAAAACAACTTCTTTCTAACTGTATGTTGAGTTGCCAAATAATTCTATAAAAACATTTATAAAATTGGAGGCCATATTTGTGAAGAGATTTGCTAGTGCGACCGAGAAGATTATGATCACCAACCTCGCTTTAGACAAGCTAAAAAGAAAGGAGTTGGTATTTAAATATATAACTCATTGGTTCAATCTAAGTATGAAATGTGAGCATCAACTTGAAGAAAAACACACCGTTTAATTATTAATGGGAAACATCGATAATAGCATACAACCATTTCTATGCATGGCCCCTTCACTACATTTGAAGACTTGCTGGATAGAGTGGCTAAGTTCAAAAAGCTGAACTTATCAAGATCATAAGGCCACTTTGACAAGCCGAAGAAGACCAAGACCTTAGAGAAAAAAAAGGGTGAAACATACTCTGCATCCACTCTCAGGTCACATAAGGGGAAGAATGTGGTTTATAATATAGAAAAAGGCAAGCAACCAATGTAGTATGAAGAAAAGACAAAACAAGTCTACAAACCTAACCCCCAATCAAAGCTGATACTCAGAGGGAATAATATGCTATGAACTTTCTAAGGTAAGGGAGAACACCCGAGGCAAGCAATGAGAACTGGGGATAGAATGCCCCAATCTCTCAAAGATAAAATGAATAAAAAATATTCATTTAAAAGAGAGAGTGTCACAAAGTTATTTCGACAGGCATTAAAAGCAGGCCTAGAACTATAGAAGTTCAAAAGGCTAGAGGAGTCAAAAGATATTAGTGACCCAAATTACTGTCCCTATCACCGAGTGCTCAACCATCCTATTGAAGATTGTTATATCTTCAAGAATTGGCTAGAAAGAAATTATCGAAAAGGGAAACTCACACTATCAGAGAATGTGTTAGCTCACCCTAAAAAGAGTCAACTTGGGTGGTAACGTCCTCTCCTATAACCCCAGTTGAAAGAAGAAGTGAAAAGAAACCAATAAAAGAAGAGCATTGGGAGACTGGAGTCTCCAAGAAAATAGTGAAAATGCTAAAATAGCTTGAGGGTGTTCCATGTGTGAAGTGAAAGTCTCCCATAGAGCCGGTGATAGATCCTAAAGTGCTGCCTGCTTGCAAGCTTCTACTTCTAAATAATTTCCCAACAAACTGGCACTTCAAAGTCTGGGAGGGTGAAATCCTCTATGAAAAAGACCAAATTTATGAAGACCATGAAGAAAAAGATAGCAACCCAAAGGTTATCGATAGTTTGGATGATTACTACCAGATTATGAGATGCCCTATTAAGCCTGTTAATTTTATGGCAGAGCTCAAATTTGATGAGTCAAAAGAGGCTGATGATGATCCACTCTCTATGAAAACTTGTTTGGTTTTCTTGATTATACCAGTGACTCTGACCAAAAAAAAAAGAAGTACCCTCTGAGTCCTGTATAATAGTGTCTCCAATGGACTATAGTGTGCAGGAAGATTTGTATTTTTCAGAAGATGATGAATGAGACCCTGATATTACTTTGTAGATGAAGCAGGTGAACTTAGGCAGTAGTTCAAAATCAATAGATGAATCAAGATGAGACAATGATTGAATCTGAAGAAAACACACCATTAAATGAGTTTGAGCACGAGGAGATTGCCTAAGTACAATTGAGGAGTGGTAAAATATTACAGTTTCCATAAAAGAAAGGGATCCATAACAAAGATAAAGGGAAGGAGATAGTCATCAATGAAGATATCATTCGCAAGGACCCCATCGAAGAGGAGGCTTCAACTAAAGGGTTAGATTATAATATACTATCACATCTGAGGAAAATTCCAGCATAGATTAGCATATAAGATGCTTTGGTAATGTCCAAAAACCTCTGGGAAACCTTGATTCAGACTCTCAGGGACCCCAGATGATGTGAGGTGTATTTTATTAAGTGTAATTTGACTTAGGTCTTGTAAGCTCGGAATGAACTAATCATTACTTTTGCTTAGGATGACATGATGCTCAAAATGGAAGACCATAACCACTCTCCATATATTATTTTAGAGAATGATGGGATGATAATCAGCCAAACTTTAATTGATCCTAGGTCCTCCATCAACCTAATGAGCTTGAAATAATAAATATCACTTTGTCTTGATGTGCAGCACCTCAAGCAATATAAATTGATGGTGTACGACTTCAATGAGAAGGGGCAAAAGACCCTTGGATCATTCATGCTCTCTCTAATATTTAGAGAACTTCATATCGAGGAAAAATTTCATGTGATTGATGTAGACACCTCATTCAAGGAACTACTAGGTTGCCCGTGGTTATATGATTATGACATTGTTCCATTAGTAATACATCAATATATGAAATATATTAGAGATGAAGAGGAGTTTAGATCTCTGGTGATATTCATCCCTTTGTGGTTCATGAGGTGAAAATCTATGAAGGTGTTAAATACTTCATCCCAAAGAATGAAAGCTGATGATTTTTCTCGAGACTAAGGCAGAAAACCCAAAGGCTATAAGGCTGCCCAAATAAGAAGATGAGAAGAAGTAGGCAAGAAGAAAGAAGGCAACATCGACTCTTCCTAAAGCAGCATTCACTCCTAGATCAAGAAAACATGTGCCTCACCTAAGGAGTAAGGAGTGACATGGATGAAGATGACGCCATCCCTACTAAATCTTAGAAAATATGCCAATAACCAGCTAAGGGAAAAAAGAAGACAAAATATTCAGATGATGACTACGACTATGAGTTTATCTATATGAATAATATACAACATGTACTCTTAAAAAGAATACAAAATCTATAAATTTTAGATAATAAATGTATAATCATGCGTGTTCATCCATAATATTTTAAGGAAATCACCCCTCAAGATGTTCATAATATTGAGGAGCTTGTAATAATTTATGTGCCTCCTCTAAGAAAAATGGATAGACCAGGAACCCTATTTTATAAATCTAGAGAGCACAAAGATGAATGAAATAAAAACTAGCTCCATAGGCCCATCGAATGTAGGGAGTTGATGCTTATGAGGATGCCCAGATTCATTAGTGGAAATATCCAGAGGAAGTTGTGAAAGTAGGCTAGAATTTGCATCCCTGCACAACAACTTTGCCTTTACTTAAAACTTTGGTATCGAAGAAATACACATGCACCGCGAAGAAAGGATATTCTTGCTAAGATAATTCTTGAATTTGTCGTGTGAAGGCATTCCTAAAGAGAGACGTATAGTGCCATCATATGCAAGTAAATTGAATCTAGTGATGATGGCACTGAAGAGATTTATGAAGCTGGTGATTATGAGGATCATCCCGTAGAAGTCAAGCCTGCTCCTGAAGAGCTTAAAGATGGTAGACAGGAAGCCACTATGGATGAGCTAAAGGAGATAAAGTTGGGGACTAAGGAGGACCCTCACCCGAACTTCATTAGCTCCTTACTACCAAAAAACCAAGTGGAAGAAATAAAAGACCTTCTTCGTGAATTCAGGGATTACTTTGCCTAAACATTTACTGAGATGCCCAGCTTATTCCAATGATGTGGAAGTTCACATATTAGCCATCAAGCATGAGGTAGTGCCTGTCAAGAAAGCTCTAAGAAGAATGAGATTAGATGTTTAAGAATAGGTAATTCTTAAAACTAAGAATCTCATTGAAGTGGGCTTCATCCACGAAGAAAAATATGCTGACTAGATCACCAATATTGTCCCTATGAATAAGAAGAATGATCAAATTCATGTCTATATTGACTTTAGGGATCTTAATAAGGCATGCCCAAAAGATGATTTTTTGCTCCCAATATCTTAACTATTGGTGGATAACACATCCAACTATAACATGTTCTCATTTATGAATGGATCTTCATACTATAATTAGATTAAGATGGCAACTAAAGATAAAAAGCACACATCATTCAGGACACCCATCAATAGTTTCTATTATACGGGCATGCCCTTTGGCCTAAAGAATGATGGTTCCACCTACCAGCGGGTAATGATGTGTATTTCTAATGAATTAATACACTAGAAGGTTGAGTGTTATGTAAATTACCTGGTTGTTAAGATCATGGATCGCAAGGATCACCTAAATGATTTGAGAATTGTATTTGAGAGGATCATAATGTTTGATCTAAAAATGAACCCTCTTAAATGTGCATTTAGTGTCTCTTCTAGCAAATTTTTGGGGTATGTCAATCGCCATCAAGGAATCAAAGTTGACCCCAACAAGATCAAGGCGATTATAAAGATGCCATCACCAAGCAACCTGCGACAACTCTGCTCCTTATAATGGTAAATGGTTTTCATTCGATAGTTTATATCAAATATATCTATTAGGTGCCAGCTATTTTCAAAATTGATAAAGAAAGATATTTGCTTCAAATGGGATGTAGAGTGTTAGGAAGCATTCGATAGTATTAAAAGATATATGTTGAATCCACATATTAATATAGCGCCAATTCTGGGGAAGCCTCTTATACTATATATGGTAGCACTAGAAGAGTCCCATTGAGTATTATTAGCCCAACATAATAAAGAAGGCAAGGAAATGAACTCTACTACACCAGCTAGAGGTTGATCAGAGTAAAAATCCGTTATTCACCAATTGAGAAGCATTATCTAGCATTAATTTTGTGATTCAAAAACTCCGCCACTACATGCTCTCTCACAAAGTTATGTTGATATCAAAGATTGATGTGCTGAAGTTCTTCATGATAAGGCTAGTATTGACAGGTTGCCTAGCTTCATAATATTACTATAGTTTGTATTACTACACTTTATATCCGTCGAGTATTATTTTGCTGACCTTCATATATCCCTAAGTGGTTATGCTTTGTATCCATCGAGAAATATTATGTTGACCTTTCATATATTCCTAAGTTATACTAGGGAATTATAGTACTATCTTATATAATACAGTAATGTGATGTTCACTTTATTGTGATATTATCTTCTCTTATAAAGGGTAAAAAAACTCATCAAACTCATTATCCATGATTTGAGAAATACACAATCTACATTGTATCTCAATCACTGGATTATCAATCCTAGGGGAATTTCATATGACCTCCTCCATACAGGTTAAAAACCATAAAGTAAATATTTTGATTAACAACCTTAGATAGGTCAAGATATCTAAGGAGAATATCTCTCATATTCACTCAAGTTAAAAAAGACCACCAAAATATTTCTCATTTAAATAAAATCAAGTCAATTTTATATGTATATGAGAAAAAGAAAAAAGAGGAACACCAAAAATTTCTTAATATATCATTGAACATCAAGTACATCATATGGAAGCATCAACACCAAACACACATATACTCTCACTAGAAAGAAAACAAAGTGGTACAAATATTATCGAAGCAATCCTACAGGATCTTAATATCATCCTCCTCCTCCTCGAGGGAAAAGACCAGCAACACACTCTCTAGTTCTTCACCACCACAGTCTAAATAAGGGTCACTAGAAGCCTGGCTAAGTGTCAACCCCTTGATATCCACTTTTGTCTTGCATTGCACCACACACATGCCCTTCATATAACCTCTAATAAATCCCTCCTTTATACACTTTGCTTCTAAATCCTTCACCTACATGTCATAGATATGATTATGAGCTTCCTGAACGTGATCTTCAACAATTATCTTGAAGGAAAATGATTTCTTGAATTCTTCGATGATTGTAGACGGTAACTACTGGGCTTCCTTCTCTTAAAACATACTCTTTAGCCTCTTATTCTCGGTTTGATAGGATCTGCTGATCTTTTATTTATTGGTTGATCGTCGCATATGCATCCACCAACTCTATATGTAAACGATCCATCTGTTGATTCTATGAAGATATTGAAGTTATCATGTTTGTCAGCTCTACTCTACACTCTGCTAACTGCTCTTCTACCGCCTACATCTCCTTGACTTTGCCATCATATTTCTTCTTGTATTCTCCCTGAAGATATTTAACCTTTACAAATTCATTGTTCTAGTCATTCAAGGTCTTAGTCATTTCAAGCTTAAAATTCGTGTGCCGCTCCAACTAAAGCAATAAAAATAAAACTTTATAAGAGCCATATACTTTAAAAAAATATAAAAGGTAAGAAGAAATGGTGAACTCACCAACTCCTCAGCCTGTCGATGGCCAATGTACTGATGTTTTAAAACATATTTTGAAATATAAGACTTGAATGGAGAGATACGGGGACCTTTGCTAGTGACTGCCAAAATTTCCTCCATCTTCTTCTTTTTTTATGCCTGTAGATCACCCTCATTTCTTGGTCGTTTAGAAGGAACTTTTGAAGTTTGGGGAACTGTCTCTGGAACTTTTACGGACTTCTTTTGTATTTTTTCATACGATCTTCATGCTTGAGTAGATAGTCCAATCTTAAACAAGTATTCTTCGTCTATATGTCGGCTCAAATAATGCACCTCATAATGAAGGGCATTAATATTAGAAAGTTTGAGTATCTTCAATAGATCCTCTACTCCAATATGTAGGGGAATGGATAACTCGTTCAACTTTTCCCATTTTTCTTGAAGATTCCAGTCATTTTGCACAAAAAAAGAAGTCATTGATCCAACCTTTTGATGGATCTCAAGTACAAAAATCCAGCCACTTGAATCAAAAGGAGATATGAACCTGCGTATCACTAATAAGATGCCCCATCCGAGAAAGGCATTCTAAAGATAAAACCACTCCACAATCTCTAAAAAACACGATCAATCCCATAATGATCAACATGACCCTGTAAAAAAGATGGGACAAACTCACTCCATAGATCGTCAAAATATCAATCAACTCAGGAGATGGTGAAAATCGTAGCCCCACTCGCAAACTAAATTCATATACTATTACATATCCAGGAGGAGAAGAACGAGTGTGATCGGACCTTGTCGGCACTTTCATCACAAGTTCATTAAGAAAATGAATTTTTTCCTAAAAGAAATGAAAGAGTCGCCAACTATAGTGGAGATAACATCGTCGGTCTTCTCCACCTTATGAGCCTTTTTTAAACCCTCAGATCGGGTAATAGGGCGATCTTCTTTAGCTGAAGGAATTCTTGTGGATGTGTGATCACCCATTTTAACTTCTATACTAAAGAGGAGCGCTAAATTTGAGTGGGGAAAGTCACCTATGAAAGATAGTGGAAAGCCTCTAGAGCAGGAAGAAAAATGGCGGAGAAAGAAGGAAAAAGAGGAAAATTTTCTAACTTCTGTACAAGAAAAGGGGCGCTGAGTTAAGTAGGGAAAGTCATATACTAAAAAATAGTGGAATGCCTCGACTGTAAAAATGTCAGAGGTAGAAAAGGAGAAGGTGCAAATTTTTCTTAGCCCAAGGCGGGTATTTATAGGATGAAAAGAGAGGGAAATATTTTGAAAATGAGAGGGAATTATGTTTCTAGAATATTTTTGAATTTTTAAAATTTGTTCCAAATTTTTTAGGCTGAAAATACTTTTTTGAGAATTTTTAAAAAAACCCAAAAATTAAAAAAAAAATACAAGGGGTAGTGGCAGACTTCTGGAGCTTCGACATCTGAAAATAGGGGACAATTAATATATCATCATAAAATTAACTTGATCAGGCACAAATCTTGAGGCAGAATAAAAGTTGGAAATTTCAAAAATTAAATTCGTGATCACCTGAACTCCAATTTCAATAAACTTACAGTCAATCTGAGTGTCTCAGAAATATGAACCCAATGACACCAAATTCAACTCGATCTAAGCCCAAATGAGTTCGAATCGAAGACCCAAAGCGTTGCTGGAAAGTTCAAACCACAATTTGGATTACCAAATGGACCTTTAAATGTCTGAAAAATGATTCACAATCAAGGGATTCAATATCGGCCGTCCATCCAAACCACTCCACTTTTGCCCTTATTCTTTCTCCTATTTACGGGTCACGCCATCCTCAAAAAACTACAAATAGCCCCTTATTTCTCTTGAGAGGGGACCCAAGAAAGAAGAAAAAGAGAAGAAGAAGAGAATAAGAAGAGAATGATAGGAGGGAAGAAACTACTCCTCGACCACCACTAGAATTATACCTGACCCAAAGTGACGCCAGAATTCTACCCAAGTGATGCCGAAATTATGCTCAACTCTCAAGTGACGCCGAAATTTTCCCAACTTTCCAGTGAGGCCAAAACTATGCCTGATTTCCAAGTGACGCTAAAATTCTAAGTGACTATGAATTCAACTCGAATACACAACTTATTTTTATAATTGGACTTCAATCCGGAAGTAAATCATTATAATCTTATTATCATAAATTCTAATAACGAGTCAACCTCTTGTATCTCAAGCAAATACTAGTGGAATTATTTCAACTAGACGTGACCACGTGGTTTTTCCTCTTTTCAAGGTTTTCTGCATAAAAATCATGATATTTTTTATTTCTCTTCTATTTGTGTGCTGGATATCCATGAAAAGCTGAGACGAAAACTTTCTAATTTTATCGCCGCATATATTCTAGTCCGCAACAAGATTCATTTAAAATTATTTATCATTTATGAAATTTTTAAATTTTAAAAATCCTTGAGGTTTATGTCAAGTTTGAGTTGAAGTTTGGTATTGAGTTTCTAATCAAATTTGAATTTTATATTATTTCTATGCTCATTTAAATAGTAATGCATTTGATTTTACATTTTTATGATGTTTATACACTTATTTTTAATTTACAAAATTACCCCTTTTAAAAAAAAAAAGATTTTATTTTAGAAGAAAAGGGACATACAACCAAAAGGTAAAAAAAAAGCTAAAGAAATAAAAATACAAAGCTGAAAAAACCACATTAAACTCCAAAATGTAAAGTAAATTGGAAAGCATAAGTAGTCCAAAGTGTCGGACTAAGAACGCCACCCGATTGCCAAGCTTTTTGGACCATCCATTGGAGAAAGAATAAACATCAGCAAGAAGATCCAAATACGAAAGACACCCATAATTACATAGATGAAGGAACAACCAAGGTTGCCAAAACAAGCCATGGCCTTTCAAAGGGGCATGCAGGAAGCATGCCTCATCATAGTCCGAAAAAAAACAAAAAACAACCACCCCACAACATTGCCAACAATCTACAAGGCATCCAACAAAACCAATCGGCAAAAAAAATCATTTCTTTTTTCGATTTACGAAGGAGATAGAAAAATCATAGTGAAGTGAATCTTTGTGAAAAACTCCAAATTTAAAAGAGACGTGGAGTTATATATGCTCTAATTCATTGCAACAAAATAAAAGATCCATCTTTGCATGTATGAAGTCTTAATTATCAAAAGTTTAGGGCCCTTTTAAACATGTCATTTCCTTTAGATAGATTTAGTCAATGACTTATATTAGAATGAACTTTTATTTGGTCCGGTGAACGTACGCTCCTCTACGTTCGGCCATCAATGTTTTAGCGCCACGTAGCATCAAGAAAAGTCGTCGACCCAACCCGCTATTTTTTGGGTTCTCGCACGCGCATTTTTTTAAAATTTAAGAGATGATCAAGTCTGAAGCCGCCGTTCCGAATTGCAGAAATAGCTCCATTTCGCCTTTTCTAAGAACCACCAGCCTCGCGCCCGCCGCCGCAATACCGAGCAAATCCTGAACAAATACTGAGTTGTACCGAGTACCGAGTACCGAGTACCGAGTTTTTTCTAGCAATACCGAGCAAATCCTGAGCAAATACCGAGTTGTAGAAAAACTCGGTACAACTAGGTATATGCATGGTTTTGGTCTCCACAGAGCGGTTTTTTTCGTTTTTGCAAAGCAATACCTACCAAATACTGATCAAAACCCAGATTGGTGGTGAGAAGCAGTGGAACGAAGAGGTTGGAGGCTAGTTGAAGGGAACTTAGACTGGAGTTACGCCTTGAGATTTGAACAGGATAACAGAAGGGAGGCTTATGGACTTTAGGCTGCAGTATAGTGTCGGATAAGGGCTGAGATCGCAAGGGAAGATCGAACGTGAAGAGCTACTTGAGGCGTTGGGAGGAGACGTTGCTTGGTTGACAGAGATTGGGAAATGGCTGCTTGTGAAGCTGCCGTAGTGGAGAAGTGAGGGTTGCGTGAGTTGTAGTTCCGGCTGAAAGCAATACCTACCAAATACTGATCAATACCGAGAAAATCGCGAACTTTCGGGTTCCGCTACGGGTCAAGTCGTCGGGCCGCGTGGTAAAGAGTAAGAACACGTGGAGACATGTTACTGGCGGCCGAAGGTAGCTCTACGTCCGGTCAGAGGACGTAATAATTGATGTAA
>NW_021320032.1:646405-741869 GCF_001605985.2 Dendrobium catenatum | reverse complement strand
TTTTTTTGTCTTGGGATATTCGTAGCGATAAAGAAATATAAAATTTAGCATCCTAATTTTGTATGATGATCCTACACACATACAGATAAAAAGAGATGGTGCAGCATTCATAATATCAGACACCAATATTTTTATATGGAAAATCTGAATAGGGAAAAAATCATAGGGTCTGACAGTTTAAGTGAATCCACTTGTATTTGCAATTGATTACAAATGAGACCCATTATTGGAGGGAAGGCATTGGCTTGATGTAACAAACATACAACATATAGAGTGTGTTACATGGTGGAAATAGGAAGAATCATTATTGATGTGTTCGTTTCGTCGGAAGGAACATAGTCAGTGGACGACGGACGACTAAAAGAATATTGTCTGGAGACGGAAGTCGGAAGGTCCATAGTCGGAGATTGGAAGGACCGTTAACAGGCAGAAGTCTGGTATTGGATAGAAATCCGACGACGGGCGGAAGTCTGGCATAGGGTAGAAGTCCGACGAAAGTCCAGCGACGAGCAGAAGTCCGACGATGGATAGAAGTCTTGCATCGGGTAGAATTCCGTGAAAGTCTGGCGACATGCAGAAGTCCGACGAAGGGA
This sequence comes from Dendrobium catenatum, assembly GCF_001605985.2. Classification (NCBI taxonomy): domain Eukaryota; kingdom Viridiplantae; phylum Streptophyta; class Magnoliopsida; order Asparagales; family Orchidaceae; genus Dendrobium; species Dendrobium catenatum. Next base: position 741,276 of record NW_021320032.1, on the reverse strand, counting down.
AAAAGCCCGACGATGGGCGGACGCTCGTCGTCGGGTAGAAGTCCGACAAAAGTTCAGTGATTGGTAGAAGTTCGACGACGAGCATAAGTTCGACGTCGAATAGAAGTCCGATGAAAATTCGGTGACGGGCAAAAGTTCAGCGACAGGTGGAAATCTGACATTGGGTAGAAGTCCGGCAATTGACAGAAGTTCAGCGACGGACGAAAGTTCAGCGTTGAGTAGAAATCCGACGACTGGCTGAAATCCGGTGTCAGTTGGTGGCAAAAAAGAAATCCATCATCAGCAGGTAGCCGGGCAAAAGTTCGACGACAGTCGGTGGCCGGATTGAAGTCCGATATTGGTCAAGGAGTTTCGTGGCAAGTGAACTCTTCATTCTCTTTTTATCTTCTTGCTTAGGCTCTTTTCCTCCTCTTCTTGCTTGGGCTCCCTTCCTCCTCCTTCCATGAGAAATCGAGTGGTCTATTTATTGTTTTCCGAGAGTGGCATGGTCAATAAATGGGAGGAAGATAAAGGGTAAATTGAGAGTGGTTTGAATGAACGTCCGATATTAAATCCCTTGATTATTGACCATTTATTATGCATTTGAATGTCTTAATGATATCATAATTTAGCGATATTGGGCTCATTGTATTCGTTTCGTCGAGCTGCTTGATTCAACTATAAGCATGACACGTTTGAAAACCGTTTGAAAATCCAAATTACGATTTGAACCCTCCAAATGCGCTTCGAGTATTTGATTTCAACTTATTTATAATCAAGAGTGAATCAAATTTGGTGTCGTTGGGTTCGTATTTCCGAGACGTTCAATTCAACTGTAAGTTTGCTGAATATATATATATATATATATATATATCATTTAGGGGAACTTGTTTCAAAATTGAATTCAAAGATTAATTTTGAACTTGTGAATCAACCCTTCGATAAGCCATTGAACGATTAGGACTCCGCCACGGCGTAAGTGCATTCAACAGACACTCACAAAAAAGAACTCTGAATAAAAAATAATGATACTACAATTATATTTTAGATGATTAATGAAAAGATGATATCATGTTACTGAAGGAAGCCAGCCCTCCACAAGCCCTATATTAATCAGAGCTCTACTTAGTGGGCAAATCCTTTATTAACAAAAATACTTAGTTTAAATTAACACATTAATCAAAATGATATATTAGTGAGACGCAAAAGACAGATAGTATACGAATCGACTTATAGAATTACATATACTGCTAATAGGTTTAAGAAATTAGTTGATATATAAATAAACACAAGCTTTTTGGATATTATACTAATGAAAATGTCTAAATCTAATATTCCTTTCATCAGACACAAATCTGTTCAAATGCTCAGAAGACACTACGCCCTTAAAAATGAAAAGTTACTACACAGCTGCAAGACCTTCCCATCCGAGAGATTATTGGGTTCGGATACCGGACACAGCTTACTATTCGGTACTTCACAGTACCGAGTAATACCAAACTCGGTACTATGAAGTACTGAGTTCGGTACTCTGAAGTACTAAGCTCATACCGAGCTCAGCACCGAGTAGGAGATGATGTGGCGTATTTTCATTGGGCTCCGGATATCGTCCGTTGTCCGAACCCTATAATTTCCCCTTCCATCCACATGCTCGCCTGAACAAAAAGTGAACCCTTTTACTGAACGGTCAGAGGCAAAATCATGAACGCATTGCTTACCGGTATAAATGCTTTTGTTTAACTATCTCTGGTTTAAAGCTCCCCCAGAATTGCTACCAGTTAGCTTTAGCACAGAAAGTCACAGCGTTGAAAATGTATGCATACAAAATTGAGCACATGAAAATCAAGTGACTTCATTGTTTCAAGACAATGGCAAGCATGAAGTTACAGTGAAGAACATTAGTAGCAATATTCTTAATTAAAATTAGTTCACATTAAGAACATAAATTCAAAGTTACTGAATAAGTAGCAGGCCATCTTCACTCATCTGCAATACACAAAATGAGGAAATGAATGATGCTCAGAGTTATCATAAGTCAAAAATGCTGGACGAGTTTGAAACTAACCATTTTGTGATAAGGAAGTGGTGGATGAGAAATCAGAAGAGACCATCGGTATCGAAATGGAGAGCTGAGTGGTGGCAAATGAGGCACGATTTGACCGTTCATCCTCTTCTAGATCAGACCATGAATCCCTCTTCATTGGCCATTCATCAAAGAAGGCTCGGAGTGGTTGCACGATTTTGACAGTTGGCTCTAATGAACTAAATTCGCTCCCAAAGAATGAATCCTGGTTCTGTTGATGCATGGACCTAACTGTGACAGACCTAAGATCTTGCATTGGTTGAAGCTGAAGGTAATTGTTCTGGATGAAAGAGTCGTCTCTCTCTTTGGATACTGGAAATGAAGAGATCGAGGATGGCATCAAGCTCCATGAATTGTCGAATGAAGAGTTCATGGAAAGATCTCTCCCAGTTCTAGAAGCTTCTGAGAAGAAACTACACTTGTCCAGCTCAGGTTTCGATTCATTAATGTACCTGAATGTCTAGGTTAGATGACAGAATATGCATCCATGAGCAACCAGAATCATAGAATGCACGATGCAGCAAAATCAATTTTCTCTTCAAATCTTAAGTTTATCAATAAAGAGCAGATCTGATTGTGATTGCATTAGTTTTTATGATGGATTTTTTCTATGTAATATTGATTGATAAGGCATCAATGATAAATGATTCCTAAAAGGTCTGCTTTGGAACCCATGGTCCTGAAATATTTAGAACAGATGAAGAAGAATTGCTGCTGCACTTAGAACCAGAAGTGTGCAAACAAATATAATTTTATAAATGTTGAAAACAAAATTAATTATCTAAGATAATTGATACTGGACATTCACATAGCATATATCTATAGAAGTGATGATTACACCTCAATGGTTAATTTTTTTTTTCAAAATTAGTTATTTCACTCCACTGAAGAGACAAGATTATGCAATTCTTATCTTTGCAGGCATATTAACCACAACAGCAATAGTAGAATCATTCGAATACTTTGGAAATAAGTTCAATCTTTCTGTCTATAGTCTAGCATAACTAGAAGAATGGGAGACCAGAAGCTATCTTTAAGCTTGATCACAAAGTGGGTATACTTAAAAAGTTCGAGAAATGATTACAAACAACCTGTTAAGCAAAAAGTCACTGTAGATAAATATCTAACAGAACAAAATACTCTTAATCATGAGGCGTAACACAAAAGTACGCGGAACAAAAAAAAAAAAAACCCAAACAGTGACTTAGAATAAGTTTTCACCGTTTAGAAGTTTACAAAATTGTTGAATAAACATGAAAAGAAAAATATACTTTCCATCAATATTATGAAGAAAGTTGGAATATAATTCTATCAAGGCACATGATAGGAAATACTTGAGTTCGCAAGTAATCCTATCAGATCTACTTGAGTTCACAAGCAAACCTATCGGCAAAAATAGCGAGAAACGAAGAAATCGTGGTAGAATAACAATCAAACTGACACCGTTCAAGAACAGAGTATCTTGAATAGAAATTACCTGAGTCTCGTCAAACTCAAGAATCAGGAGAACCACCACCTAGTCCACGTTCTTCACCCCTCGGAGATTAATCACCACCGGCTTGGGCTAACCGGATACAGAACTCCGCCACCACCTGTAGAGAAAACAGGATACAGAAATGCGTTCTCGACCTCCGTCAGAGAAACAAAAATGTTAGAATGCAATCCAAAAGCCCCCTTCTATTATTCCAGGTGCCCTTCTAATAGCAACCGGGAAAATGAATCAGAAAATACAATTCAAATGTAGCTACATAAGTGGAAACACAAAAAGCTATAACAGAAACAGAGTAATTACAAACAAACAAATGAAACTGTATCAAGGAACGTAGAAGACACTCCGGTGTCATTCTTCCGGGGTAGGAGAAGTATCTAAATCATAGTGAGGCGTTAAGTCGGCGACATTAAAAGTAGTAGAGATCTGGTAGTCACCAGGGAGATCAATTTGATAAGCGTTGTTATTAATCTTTTTAATCACGCGAAAAGGACCGTCAAGATTAGAAAAAGCTCCTGGAGGAAACCTTTCCTTGCACAACCAAATCCATACAAGATCTCCTTCTTTGAACTCCACGGACCTTCGGGACTTATTAGCTTGCTGCCGACATTTGTTATTGTGTTTTGCGATAGTATCTCTAACCTGTTGATGCAACTGTTGAATTTCAACACTCCTTTGTTCGGCATCAGCACTAAAAGCAGCTGTCTGTACCATGGGAACTAACTCAAGTGGCGTAATTGGGTTATATCCATAAGCAACTTCAAATGGAGTTCTTTTGGTTGCCTGATTAACAGACCGATTGAATTCAAATTCTACCTAGGCTAAGATCAGATCCCACTGTTTGATGTTTTTCCCAACAAAGCAACGCAGAAGATTGCCTAAGCTCCGGTTCACCGTTTCGGTCTGACCATCAGTTTGGGGATGGGCAGCTGAGCTAAACTGTAATTTCGTATCAAATTTTCCCCACAGTGTCTTCCAAAAGTGACTTAAAAACTTAACATCTCTATCGGACGTAATTGTTTTTGGAATTCCATGGAGACGGACGATCTCCTTAAAGAACAAATCTGCAACGTGTGTGGCATCCAGCGTCTTTTGGCAAGGAACAAAATGTACCATCTTGGAGAAACGATCTACCACCACCATTATGGAATCCTTGTTCCTCTGCGTGCGGGGTAGTCCAACGACAAAATCTAGGCTGATGTCAACCCACGGGGAGCTGGGCACGGGCAGAGGAGTATACATTCCCGCATTGATACTGGAAGTTTTTGCTCTTTTACAAATACTGCAACTTCTCACAAATCTTCCCACATGTTTCGAAAGTGAGGGCCAGTAAAAATTTTCCCCCAATAATGCTGCGGTCTTTTCTCGTCCAAAATGACCCGCCAAATCTCCCTCATGGCTTTCTAAGATAAGCGTCAATCGCAGCGAACAGTTTGGAATACACAATCGCTGTTTAAAAAACAGGTAACCGTCTGTAATGTGGAACAACTTGAATGGACCTTGTAGGCATTGTTGCCAGATGGTCCCAAACTCTGCATCTTCAGCATATAAATCCCGGATGACTTCAAATCCAACTACTTTATTTTGCAGAGTTTGTAGAAGTAGATGTCGTCGGCTAAGGGCGTCCGCCACTTGGTTGTTATGTCCAGCCTTGTGTTTCAGAACATAGTGAAACGCTGATAAAAACTCAGACCACTTAGCATGTCGAGCTTTGAGTTTCTTTTAATGATTTAGAAAACGAAGAGCCTCATGGTCGGAGAAAAGCACAAACTCGCTGGACAGCAAATAGTGACACTCCAATGCTGCAAGGCTCGAATAATTGCGTAGAACTCCTTGTCATACGTGGAATACTTTCGCCTGGCGTCACTCAATGTTTCACTGAAATAAGCTACCGGATGGCCCCCTTGAGTCAAGACTGCACCGATGCCAACATTTGACGCATCACATTCAACTTCAAAGGCTTGATGGAAGTTAGGCAATGCTAATGTGGGGGTCGACGATAGCTGCTGTTTCAAAGCATCAAAACTAACTTGTGCGTCCCGATTCCATTCAAACTGATTGGCTCTGAGAATTTCCGTCATCGGAGCAGCAATTGTGCTGAAATTCAGGATGAATCTTCTGTAGAATGATGCAAGTCCGTGAAAACGACGGATATCTGTGAACGACTGAGGAACAGGCCAACCACGGACTGCGTCCACTTTGGACAAATCCACCTTCAATCCTTCGGCAGAGAGCTGGTATCCCAAAAACAAAATCTGTGGGACTGCAAACTGACAGTTCTCCACATTAACAAACAGCTGTTGCTCCCGAAAGAGTTCAAGGATACGCCGTAGGTGGATGCGATGCTCCTGAATGTCAGAACTATACACAAGAACATCGTCAAAGTATGCAATCACAAATTTAAACAGAAATGGTTGCAGAATATGATTCATTAATCTCATGAATGTGCTCGATGCGTTGGTTAAGCCGAATGGCATGACCAACCATTCGTATAATCCCTCGAGTGTTTTAAATGCAGTTTTCCACTCGTCGCCCGGCCTCATCCGTATTTGGTGGTAACCACTGCATAAATCCAATTTAGAAAAGATGGTAGCACCTTGTAGCTGGTCGAAGATGTCATCTATGCGAGGGATAGGGAACCTGTATTTGACGGTAATTTTATTGACGGCCCTACTATCTATACACATTCTGTAAGTTCCATCTCGTTTTGGAACCAACAAAGCAGGCACAGCACAGGGGCAGACACTATGCCTTACAAATCCTTTGCTTAACAACTCCTCCACTTGTCGTTTGAGCTCAGCTTGTTCATCAAGACGAAGTCTGTAGGCAGGGCGATTGGGAATGACAGAACCAGGAACAAATTCAATAGCATGTTGAATCTGCCTTTCTGGAGGTAATCTGGCCGGTAGAACACATGACAGGACGTCTGGATACTCATTCAGGATGTCCTGTACCAGTTTGGATTCACTGGACTGAACTTCATTGGCCACCAGAACCAGCAATACCAACCCAATTCTAGCCTCCCGGAAAGCTTCCAAGAACAAAGAACGAGTTAATAGTTGAGGATTTGCTTTAACCGCAGGAGCGTCTTGTAGGGGAACTAAGACAATCTGTTGGTTCTGATGCTTGAACGAATAGGTATTAGATTCTCCATCATGAACAGTCTTCTTATCAAACTGCCACGGGCGGCCAAACAGAAGATGGCAAGCGTCCATCGGTACTACATCACACCATACCTGTTCCGCATAAGCACCAATGGAGAAATTCACAAGACAGCGCTTCGATACCTGGACTTCGTTCTCTTTCCTAATCCAAGATAATGCATAAGGTTTGGGATGGTCGACCGTGGGCAACTCAAGCTTGCTGACCATGGTTGTGGAGACCACATTCTCACAACTTCCGCTGTCAATAATCATCTGACAGACCTTTCCTCCAACCGTGCACCGGGTCTGGAAGATGCTGTGACGCTGACCAGAACTACCCTTCTGAGAATTAAGCAGTCTTCTGAGAACAAGCAAGCTTCCCTCATCAGGTGGAATCACCATGGTTTCTGCCATCGGATTGTTCTCTGATTCAAGCTCCATCATCTCTTCTTGTTAAGCATCAACTTCCTCTATCAAAGTAACAATCCTACGATTTGGGCATCCTGAGGCAATGTGGCCAAATCCTTGGCACTTGAAACACTTTCTTGGAGGTGCTCCACTAGTCCCCTGTAACTTCACTGTTCCAGTAGAAGATCTAGTATTCTCCTTGTTCCAAGGAGTTATCCACGTAGTTTTTCCTTCAGTTTTCTTGACTTGATTTCGATCAATTCCTTCCTCTTGAACCGGATTTTTAGTTCGAGACCACCTGTTGGATCGTTGTTGTTTTTCCACTTTGAAAGACAGATCAAACACATCTTGTAGCGTCCAATATGGTTGCAACTGAACCACATGGGCTATCGTTGGCTGCAATCCTTCTAAAAACCGGGCAATGGTATTTTCTTCAGGTTCAGCCAATTCACACTGGAGGGATAACTGTTCAAACTCAGCAATGTATTCTTCAACAGTGAGTTGATTTTGTTGTAAGCGGTGAAGTTTCAAGAACAAATCCTGACGATATCGTTCCGGCAAATACTTCCGCTTGAGTTCCTTCTTCATCTTAACCCATGTCACGATCTTGCTTTTTCCTTCCCTGTCTCGATTCCGTTTCAAGTTTTCCCACCACAGGGATGCGTTTTTCTTTAACTTGATGGCGACAAGCTTGACCACTCGATCAGGAGGAATTTCTTTAAAATCAACAATTCTGTCTACAGTGTGCATCCAATTCACGAATTCATCCGGATCCAGTCTACCATCGAATTCGGGCAACTCCACCTTGACTCCACTGTCATCACGCGGACGTCTCGCACGACCTGGCACATTTCGTCTTTCCTCATCTTCACTATGAAGATCTTGATGAAAAGGGTTGACCTCCTCTTCCTCTTCTGGAATGTCCTCCGTTTCTTGATGCTCAAACCTTGCGAGTCTTTGCTGCAGCTGCTGGATTTCCCTTTGTAAATCCTCAAAGATTACGTCTCTCGTCGGTCTTTGCGGATTCCTTCGAGGCGGCATCTTCGCCGGCTCTGATACCAAATGACACCGTTCAAAAACAGAGTATCTTGAATAGAAATTACCTGAGTCTCGTCGAACTCAAGAATCAGGAGAACCACCACCTAGTCCACGTTCTTCACCCCTCGGAGATTAATCACCACCGGCTTGGGCTAACCGGATACAGAACTCCGCCACCACCTGTAGAGAAAACAGGATACATAAATGCGTTCTCGACCTCCGTCAGAGAAACAAAAATGTTAGAATGTAATCCAAAAGCCCCCTTCTATTATTCCAGGTGCCCTTCTAATAGCAACCGGGAAAATGAATCAGAAAATACAATTCAAATGTAGCTACATAAGTGGCAACACGAAAAGCTATAACAGAAACAGAGTAATTACAAACAAACAAATGAAACTGTATCAAAGAACGTATAAGACACTCCGGTGTCACAAACGATAGCAAATCTTATAGAAAACAAAGGGAAACAAGAACAAAGCAAAGATACAAGAGATCATCAATTCGATCCCTCCAAAACCTCTAGACAAGAGAATCTTAAGCCCAAGTTGCCAAGAAACTCTAATTCCAATCAATCAAAATATAATCTCTCCTAATCTCTCTCATTCTCTTTAATACAAAAGCTTTCCTAATCTAATTTCCCTCCCAAGCCCTAGCAGCCCCCTCCTTTTAAATTTCAAATCCATTGGACAAGTGGGGCCCACCCTATGGGCGGACCAAGCCAAGGGAGGCGGACTTATTCCGCCTCTTGTAGACTTGTTGAACCGACCCTTGGGCCAGCTGGGCCGGTTCAACCTGAGCCGGCAAATCAATATCGCCCTCCCAAAGAGTCACCTTGTCCTCAAGGTAAAAACCCAGAAACTGATGTTTCACCCTATCGTATGGCTCCAACGTGGCCTCGTTGTCAGGAAGGTTCTTCCACTTGATCAACACTTAGTTTCATCTTCTTTATGGCGAACCCCCATCAGCTCTAAGGGTTCCAAAACTACCTCTAAATACTTAGTAATTGTTGCCGATAACTCGGGGTTAGATGTATAATCACCAATGGCCTTTCTCAACTGTGATACATGAAAAATTGGATGTATAGTCGCCGTTGGTGATAGTTTTAGTCGATATGCTACTACTCCGATCTTCTCTAGCACTTCATAAGGCTTAAAGTACCTTGAAGCAAGCTTTCATTCCTCCTATTGGTGACTGTCTTCTGTCTATATGATCGGAGCTTCAAGAACACTCTCTTCCCCACTTTAAACTGAATGTCCTTCATATGCCCATCAGCTTGTTTCTTCATAATCTGTTGAGCCCTCAGCAGATGTCTCTTCAACTCTTCCAGCACTCTATCCCTCTCCTCCAAGTACTCTTTTACTGAAGAAACTAGAGTATTGCTACTCCCAAAGTGCACCAAGTAGGGAGGATCCCTTTTGTACAATACCTTGAATGATCTCATCTAAGAAGCAGAATGAAAAGAGATGTTGTACCAGTTTTCAGCCCATGATAGCTACTTAGCCCATAGCTTGGGTGTCTCCGATACGAAGCATCTAAGGTTAGTCTCCAAGCTCTGGTTGACTACTTCCGTCTGGCCATCCGTTTGTGGGTGGTAAGATGTGCTCCTCTTCAAAACTATCCCCTTTAACCTGAACAACTCTCTTAAAAAAATGGCTGAGGAACATCTTATCTATATCTGATACTATCACCTCTAGTACTCATGTAATCTAACCACCTCTCTGATGAAAGCTAAAGCCACTGTTACTGTTGTTTTGGGGTGTCGGAGGGAAATGAAATGTGTATACTTGCTCAACCTATGCACCACTACTAGAATCATTGTGAAACCTTCTGAACGGGACAACTCATCTATGAAGTTCATGGATATCTCCTCCCATACTTGTCTTGGTAGAGTCAACGACTGTAGTACTCCTCCTGGTGACATAGCCAGGTATTTGTTCCTTTGACAGATCTCACATCTGGCTATCATATTCACTACATCTTTATGCATCCCCTTCAAGTACAGCTTCGAAGCTAGCCTTCAGTATATTTTCTGCATGCCTGAGTGGCCCCCAACAGCGCTTCCATGAAACTCCTGGAGTAAGTTTGGGATGTGGAACGAGGTTCAGGGCATCATAAACCTCTCCTGCTATAACAGTCTGTCCCCCTCCAATAAGTACCCTAGGTGGCTACCCTCTTCCTTCAATAATTTTGCTCTGATCTTTCCCAAACCCTCATCCTTAGCACTTTCTTCTCTGATGGCCTCCTAATCAAGAATCAAAGAAATAGATAGTGCCACTATCTGCAACTCCTCCATACATCTGGATAAGGCATCTACCGCCTTATTCTCCACTCCTGACCTATACTAAATCTCAAAATCATATCCTAGCAACTTGGACAGCCACTTTGATGCTCCTTTGTCACCATCCACTGTTCCAGTAGGTATTTCAAGCTCTGCTTATCTGTCCTGAGAATAAAATTCCTCCCAAGTAGGTAGGGCTGCCACTTCTGGATGGACATCATGATCGCCATTAACTCTCTCTCATAGACTAACTTCAGCCTGGCTCTAGCAGTCAACACTTGGCTGAAATAGGTAATGGGCCTATGACTCTATATAAGCACTGCACCCAGCCCGTATCCGGACGCATCTGTCTCCACTATGAAGATCTAAGTGAAATCTGAAAAAGCTAGGACCGGTACCGTAGTCATAACCTTCTTCAAGCTCTCAAATGCTGATGTGGCCGACTCCCCCCATAGGAAATCGTCCTTCTTCACCTGCTCAGTGAGTGGCCATACTATGATGCTGTATCCCTTTACAAATATTTGTAGTAACCTGTTAGTCTTAGAAATCTCCTCAACTCCTTTAGATTTTTAGGCACTGGCCACTTTAGTATTGCCTCAATTTTGGACTGATATGCTCACCCCTTCTTTTGATACAACATGGCCCAAATACTCTACACTGACTTGTGCGAAGCAGCACTGCTTCAGCTTGGCCCTCAGCTGGTGCTCCTGCAGCACCTATAATACTCTTTTCAAATACTCCCAATGCTTCTCCTCTTTCCTGTTGTAGACTAGGATGTCATCAAAGAATACTAATACAAATCATCTGAGATAAGATTTGAAAATCTTATTCATAAGTGTCTGGAAAGTATCTGGAGCATTGGTGAGGCCAAAAGACATCACCAAACTCATAGTATCCCTCATGAGTTCTAAAGGACGTCTTGGGTACATCTTCCTTCATCCGGATCTGATGGTATACTGATTTCAAGTCTATCTTGCTGAAGATTACTGTTCCACTCAATTCATCTAACAGCTCGTCAATAACTAGTATAGAAAACTTGTCAAGTACCATTTCCTTGTTGAGCGCTCTGTAGTCCACACAAAATCACCAGCTGTCATCCTTCTTCTTCACCAATAGAACTGGACTAAAGAAGCGATTGATGTTGGATCTGATGATTCATGCCTCTAGCATCTCTCTAATCAACTTTTTAATTTTATCTTTCTAAAACTGAGGATAGCAAAAAGGTCGTACATTGATGGGTGGCACACCCTCCCTTAATATGATGGTGTGCTCCTGCTCCCTCTGCGATGGCAATCCTTGAGGTGGCTGAAACATCTCTTGAAACTGTTGAATCAACGGCTGTATGGAGAGAGGTATGTCCCCTCCCTCTTCCAATCTAGCTCCCTCCAAACTGTACAGAACCACCAAATATCCTTCGCCTACCAACTTTATATCCCACGCCATAGTTTTAAGAGAAAATATGGATTTGGATAACCCTACATCTCCCTTAATCAACACCTTCATTGTCCAAGATGACATTTATACTCCCAAGCTCCAGGGGAAGAAAATCTTCCCTCACTTGAATCCCCTGAATCTCCTAAATAGTCAGCCTTTCTCCACCTTCCCTGTACCCATCATCACCCCGTAACAACTGGTATCCACTAATCTCACTCTTATTTGGTCGACGAACTGAGTGAAAATGAAATTGTGGGTAACCTCACTATTAATCACCACCACCACCTCCATATCCTCTATCTCCCCCTTCACTTTCACTGTATGATTCATAGTGAATCCTACCATTGAGTCAAGCGAAACCTCGGTCAGATCCAAATACACCTTCTCTTCCATCTCCTCCTCACCTCCCTCCTCAGTTTCCTCATCATCACAGACGGTGAAAACCTGAGGAGTTCAGTCCTTGCACCGATGCCCTGACGTATAGTTTTCATCGCACCTGAAACACAACCCCTTATCCCTCTTCTCCTGCATCTCTTTTTCTACTAGCCGCTTGAAATTTCTCCCACTTCCTCCCCCTATCTTCTCTTTGGTGGCCTCCCGACTTCCACCTATTGCAAGACCTTTAGGTGCTAGATGGGTGGTTGTCATCTTGGAAGTACCCCTTGTGCTACTATTCCTGGCTCCCCTCTCCAGATTTCCCTGATTTTCCACCAATTGGGCCAACTTCATGGCCTCACCCAAGTCACGGGGCATCAGAACCTTCACTGATGCTCGAATCTCTGCCTTCAACCCCTTCATGAAATTCTCCTCCAATACCTGTGGGCTCCGAAAATTCGGCCCTGGCCTCCCTGCCGTGCATTGTTTGCTTTTTGCTTTTGCGAGGGAGTTTTAACATAATAGGTTACGGGTTAAATTTTGGAAGGCAGATGGGTTTGTAGATAAGACATTACCCAGAGATTTCGCCCTCATTTTGTGAGGACTTTATGATCTGAGTTCTGGTTTCCTATAAGCGCAAGCCCCTATAGTTAATTACCCCTCTCAATCACGAGAGAGAACTTTCGATCAAGGCTAGCGTCAATCAGATACGTAGAGAATACGTGTTATCTGGCATATAGTAGCAGCATAGGTTTTGGGTATAGGAGTGGGGTTTGGATTTGGGAATTTGGAAACTTTGATATTTAAAATAGAAATTTTCACCATCTTGCACTTAAGGCGGATGGTGGGGGAATGGATGATAGACCCGATCAAGATCCCATGGTTCCGTCGTCCTGAGCCATCGTGGTCCCTGGTCTATTTAGTCAAAGGAGGTAGTCGACCCAACCTGACAGAAGGATCCTTATCGGCAGCCATGGGTTGCTTCATCCAAGGGGACCTTGTAGACCTGGGTTGAATGTTTGTCTAAGGGAACAAATTTGAATCCACCTTAGCTAACAGAGGGCTTTGTGCCCTATCAATTATATCCTATTAATTCATATCTCAAAGATTTGATGCCAATAAGGAGCGTATTGGCTCTGGAAATAACCTGTATATCGTGGTGCCATTTGGCGGCAAAACCACTCGGTTCAGAGGGCCCCGAGTCATCATAACCGTTTATCCTGAGGTGCCATTTGGCGGCAAAACCACCGGTTAGAGGACACGTACCAAGTCCTTATTGGCAGGAGATTGTTTGAGAATGGATCCTAGTGATATTTTTGACTAGGCATTTTGCTCATTGTGAGCTGAAGTAAATTTTGATTTGTCCACCCCGGCAAACTGTTGTGGAGGGTGGATGAATTTTCCTTTGAGTGATTGATAGTTTGATTTCAAATTTAAATATCTGAATTTTAGGATTTATGGAATTTTGGATTTTTGAGTGGAGCTTGGAAGGCATTTGAAAGTATTTGGAAACACCTCCGGTTGAGATCTGCATTCAGCACGGCCATCATCGGGGTGTTTGAGGTCATTTCTATTTTGGATTGAACCTTGTCGACTCGGCTGAGCTGTTGATCGAGGATCGGGTTTCTCGTAGGCTTTGTGCATTTGCTTATGAATTTTCTTTGTTAAAGACCTTGAAGGCCTAATATGAATGTACAAAATAAATATTCCGATCAATTTTATAACCGCATATTTATCCGATGGCTTGAACCCTAATCACTCCTATTTTACTTGCTTAGGAGGATCGGATTTCGTAGACTTCATGCCTTTATTTAGTGAATTCTTTTGATTATAGGCCTTGAAGGCCTAATATGAATGTATTAAAACAAATACACTGGTTGCCACAACTGTGTATTTGTTTGGAAGTTCGAACCCTATCGACTCCTATTGATCCATATAGAAGGATCAGGTTCGAACCAGAGTTCACTTATTGACCCGCACAGCATCCCTAGACGTCACGTGTATACCAATAACACGCTCGCCGGGGCCCATACGGGTGTTTGGGAATTTCATTGATTTGACATACCCCTTTGTGTACCAATGTGTATACAAGCTATGGTGCACGTGCAGGGATAGCTTGAAATAGTTGTAGTTGTGTAGGTAATTGTCATTTGGATGCACACAACTTTTCATTTGAGATCTTATACACGCCTTCTGTCCGCTAATACGAGTGTTGCGGATCCGGTGGCGGTGCGTTGTAATCTTGACATTATGAGGCATCTTCTCGTCTTCATGTTGACTCCCCTTTTCTCATTCACCGGGAAAGATTCTTCTTAAAGTCCATGGCCATTACCTTGAAATGGACTCTTTTCAAGCTCTTTAGCATAGTAGACTTGTTGTTATTGATATTAATAGATGCAAGCACGATCTTCTTCTTAAGTACAGGATCAAAAAGAAATTTTAAAACACCAGGAAGTTTAGTTCTAATTTATTCAAACTTCCTTTTCGATTCTGCCAGGGGGTGTACTTTTTCGTACATCGAGTTGCCCTTATACCCGACGTACTTGAAGATCTTGATCACCACTGTCGTAGGTGATATCCGTACTTGTGCCCACAGTGATTCATTGTACCTACGAGGTATCCACTGTTGTTATCCATAAGTAGTCATTTGCAGGGGACCGCTGTATTCACTACGACCTCTTGTTTGCAGGGAATTGTTGAATCCACTACGACCTCCTAGAAGTGTTTGTAGAAGACCCATTGTTCTTGCATCAACTCCACCTTTCACCTATCTCAGGTGGGTTTTGCTGATTGTATTGGTTTGCAAGGATGGATCTTCCTCCATCAATTGACAGTTTTGTCTTCTTCAATCAACAGGCAACATTGATTGTGTTGGAGATATTAATAACGCATGTAAGACACATGTATGCAATATGCAACCATATCTTCATTGCAAGTACGGTGCATTTGACCTCGTAGGGATTGTTGTAGGAGTTTGTTGCATTCATCTTTCGCATACACTGGAATTTCATCTCTCAGTTGCAACTTGTTGTTAGCTTAAACAACCGTGAATTTGGACTTTGATTTGTTCATTCATCCAAAGTCTAGTCCTACTCGTTACATCGGACCCGAGCTTAAGGTTTAATTCATGCTTGAGTCTTGTATATTGTTATGGGTTCAACTCTATGCATCCCATTCAATCTCAAGCTCCTTGAGTCCCTGTTATTCTTGAAAGTTTAAGCTTTTGTTCAAGTCTCCCCTGCGATCCAACTCAACTACTTACTTGAGTTCAAATATGTTGTATTTCACTTGAGTTCAGGTTCTATTTCAATGAAGTTATCATTTGAGTTCAAGCCTTCTGAAATCTTGTTCAATTCATGTTGGAGTTCACTTGAGTTTGAGTTCTATGTTCGGGTCCCCTGATGTTGCACAGTTCGAGTTCCAAGAACAAGTTCAAGTACTTGTTCAGGGTTTTTCTGAAGTCCTTGCAAGTGTAATTTCATTTGTCCAAGTTTGATTTGAGTTCAGTTCAAATTTGATTTCATTTTATTTGGATTTGATCTTTTAGAAATCATTTGAGTTTGGTTCTGATTTAGGTCAACAAGTCCTCTGTTCGTGTTCAATGAAGTCAAGGTTTCTTGGTTCTTTTGAGTTCAAACAGGTCTGAGGGTGATCGTACATTCACCCGAAATTTTGGCAGCCTCCTAACGTCTCCCCAGTTTAGGGGAAAACTACGAGAAAATTGGGCCTTCCCACCACGCGCAATAAAGGCGTGTATGGTAGGTGTCCTCAGACGAGGACACCACGGCTGTGCTCTTTCCTCCCACCACGTGCAATAAAGGCGTATATGGGGTCTTCGGTACCTGTTTAAAAATACCCAGTTTGCTTTCCCCTCACTTGAGGGTACATATGAGTGACCCCGCATCGCCGTAGGTGCCGCACCGTGATCCCATCCCACCACGCTTAATAAAGGTGTGTATAGGCAATTTTTCCGGTGCGTCACGAACGCCGAAGTAGAGTTTAGGCGATTGCTCGCTTCGTCGTACATGTCAGACCGGTTTCCCATCCCACCACGCACAATAAAGACGTGTATAGGCGGTTTTCCGGTCCGCTGCGAACAACGAAAACGAGAATCTGAGTTTAGAAGATCCGTACCTTCGCGGGCTTTGGCGATGGAGGCTCGTGAATCGAGGCAACATATTTTTTTATTAATCTTAATTAATAATAATTAAATTTAATTAATTATAATTAATCAATAATTAATTAAAAATAACATAATTAATTATGATTAAATTTAATTAATCATAATTAATTAGAAGTTATTTTAATTAATTATAATAAAAAATAATTAACTAAATTAATTAAGATTAATTTCAATTAGTTAAAATTAATATAATATATTTTTTTGTTTCGGTTCCACAGATTTACGGGATTTGGCCAAAGAAGAGCTTGAAAGGGAGTGAGTTACCTTCTCTGACGGCGTGCTCCCTGGCTTGTTTCCGATCAAAATGTTTTAACTTCCGGTCCAACAGGTAGGGAATGCCGTCGAATGAGCAAAGTTGAACAGTACAGAGGGGCCGAAGAAGCACCCGAAAGGTAAAAAGTCACCCTCACGACGAACAAGCTCCCGTTTTGGCTTCCGATCAAAAGCCGTGACTTTCGATCTCTCAGAAGGGAGAGTCGTCGGAGCGGGTGAGGAGTTCGGCTTCGACAAGGTAGGCAAATCCCTTTCTCTCTCTCTCACGGGATGAAGGAGCAAGGTGAAGAAGCGACGGAACAGAGGGCTCGGCCGACTCTATTCGTGGAAGCAGAGGGAAGATCGGAGGGGGATTGATCGGGCTTGAGGAAAAGAGCAGATGCCAGTGAGCGAGCGGCCTCGTCCCTTCGGTCTTTTAATGACTCGAACGAGTCGTGCGAGCGAGGTGCGAGACGCGATGCTCGGTATGGCCTCAACGTGCGACAAGCGGCGCTGGATCGTGCGACGTGGGGCGGCAGGTAAGGGATTTGATCTTTTCTCTTTTTTTTTTTTTTTTTTGCTGGCCACGATTTAGGGTCAACAATATCGTATCTAATAAACACTCCACCCTGCTGGCTAGGTGCTCAAATCGCTCCCTGTAGTCGGCTATTGATCCCTCAAGCGTCAGAGCAAATAACTGCTCATAGAAATCTCCTCCCCGTTTGGTTTGGAAATGTTCTATTATGCAGTCCTTGAACTCCCTCCAGTTCCTGATAGGTCTCCTCTAATTTCTCCACTGATACCAAGACAGAGCTTTTCCTTCCAAGCACAAGCCTGCCGCTGTCAGCTTCTCCTCCTCCGTTAGCCCATTGACAGCGAAACATCGCTCCATCTTATAAATCCACCCATATGCATCTTCTTCTTCGATATAGACATCTTCAACTTCCTAACCTTATGATCGCTACCATTCCCCCTTATTCTTCTATAGTTTCCTCTCTCTCAAGCGCTATGCCCTCCCCACATTTCTTGGCCTTCCCTTGCCCTGCCATAGCCCAAACCCCCTTCGATATCCCCCCTTCTTTCTTCAGAATCAACACCTCGGTGGCCAATGTATCCCTCCTGGCGTTCCCCATATCCACCTCCTCTTTCTTCCCTCTGGATAGGCTCTAGATGGGGTGTTCTTCTTTTTCCTTCCATGATTTCCACCTCATCTTCCTCCCTACGAATTTCAAAATTCGTGCTTTTTTCTTCCACCCCTTTTGCCACAGAAGTCGCCGTTTGGTTTTGAATTTTTAATATTTTCTTTATCATGTACCGGAGATCGGCTACTTGTCCTTCCATGTAAGAAATCCAATCCTCCATAGTTGTTTTAATTTGATTTATCTTCCCTTCAAGCTTTTCCTCCAAAGTATCCACCTTCTTGGCCGCCATCACAATCCAGAATTTGTAGATTCACAAAATCTGGATTTGGGACTCTAAAAAAAGCAACTTTCCTCTTTTCCAGACCAAAAATCATTGCTGGACTTTGCCGAAAACAACCCTCCACCGATCCCAAGACTTGCTCTGATACCAATTTGATAGGAAATACTTGAGTTCACAAGTAATCCTATCGGATCTACTTGAGTTCGCAAGCAAACCTAACAGTAATCGGTAAAAATAGCGAGAAAAAAGAAGAAATCGTGGTGGAAGAACAATAAAACGATAGCAAAAATTATAAAAAACAAAGAGAAACAAGAACAAAGCAAAGATACAACAGATCCTCAATTCGAGAGGAGAATCATCTCCCAAATCTCTATACAAGAGAGTCTAGAGCCCATGTCGCCAAGAAACCCTAATTCCAATCAATAAAATCATAATCTCTCATAATCCCTCTCATCTTCTTTAATACAAAGCTTTCCTAATCTAATTTCCCTCCCAAGACCTAGCCACCCCCTCCTTTTAAATTTCAAATCCATTGGATAAGTGGGGCCCGCCCTATGGGCGGGCCAAGCCAAGGAAGGCAAACTGATTCCGCCTCCTATAAACTTGCTAAACCGGCCGGTGCAGCCTGAACCGGCATATCAGCACAATAACCATATCTTCTTTTTTTTATAAGGATACAAGATAGTTCTTCAAGTGTAGCAAGGCATTTCTTGTTTTGTAAGAAAATGATGTTTTTCGTAGAAAACTAATGAGTTAATTGTTATCTTGCAGATGGAAACAGATAGCAACCAAATAAAATTTCTAGTAGTGTTTAATAGAAAAATTTATTGCATCCATATAAAAATTCTAATCAAGGCATCTCATCCTAAACAATTTCAAAGAATGCCTAACCACAGTTGAAATTAAATGAAACTTTAGCGCCATAACATGATCCATTTAAGATAAAAAGCACAACAAGATGCTTAAAAAAATATTCCTTTATGCCCAAGAATTTGCATGACTGTACAGTAGCGTTTAACAAGATTTAGACAAGTATGATGATAGAAATAAACCAAGGGTAGGCAGCCAAAAAAAGTATTTAAAAAATGAAGCTTTATCAGCCTATCATAAAACGTCAAGAGAAAAAAAAAACGAGGAAAACATAAATATAAACCACAGATAAATGTAGCATCAAATGTATGTCATTTGGAAGGCAACCTTCAAAATAAATAAATAAATTAATAAGAAGGCAGGTTAAGAGGGACAAATAAGCCATATGAAATCTGTCAAAACTATAATTTTCGATTGTCTTCATCTATTCAAAAAGTTTATTAAGGGCTCATTTGGTTTGTTGCACATGTAAAGAATGCTTTAAAAAATGAAGTTGTTTCCACGTATTTTGAAAGCAAAAATGAAAAGAAGAATTTTGAAGGTTTTCGACTTTTAGTAGAGCTAAAATTTACATTTATAACTTCATTCAACCAAATGATAGAATACAATAAATTCAGCATTTATCAATACATTTTTTACTAATTTGAAGCAAACAAATGAGCCCTTAATATAAATATCCAATGACCTACCAATAACCTAATGATTAACAATGACTTGTTATGCAATAGGTCAAATATTGACACATGGCATTGTTTCAATGGTGGTCATTAAACTGATCTTCATTACTGAAAAATGTATCAATTTTATATGAATAAATGTTATCCCAGTAGAGTCACATTAGTTGCTCAATATCACATGTTCCATATGTATAATACATACACAAATAAGTTCTAAATAAAACACACATCAAAAGAATAATATAATTAATCATATAAACTACTTCTCTTATAGAATAATTCCTTATTTTATTCAAAGTTCAGCAACTAAACAAAATTTTTTGCCAAGTGAAGCAGTAAAATATTGCATAGTAAAAATGAGAGGATAATGCTATATTTGCTCATCTGACAGCATACATTTTATTTTATCATAGTAAAGAAACCTAAAAAAATAATATGCCATCAATGAACCAAACTATTGCATACTAAACATTAGGGGATTATAGTTTATTATAGTTACTAATTAACATGGCTCACCATGTCAGCTTACTTTATAATTAATATGAATAGCCTGTGTTACAACATAAACATACTTTGCTGTCATGATAGGAAGAACCAAATCAGATCTGCAAATCTATTGTCAAGAGAACCACATAAGAAGATACAAGACTACATAAATAACCAATTCTGTACCATATTTATTAATTTTTAGCATAAGCAATGAAAATGTTAGGGGATTCTTCATCTTCACACTTCAGATGAGCACAAAATTTCTAGGATGTGTTAGATCAATCTGCATGTAACTTCAAGGAACATATATACCCATAAGATATAGAGCAAGAGTTTTAATAAGAATAAGAACTGCCAATTTAGGAAAATACGCAGCTAAATTTTGAAGCTAAAAGGAAATACTGATTCCTAAAGCGTTGAGGCCTGGGCTACTTGGTGAGTAGAACCCCCACAAAAGATATATTTAGGCCATAAATCTGGCAACTTAACTCACTGTTACTCAAGTTCATTTGCTATAATTCATATTCAGATTCTCTACTGTTACCATGGTGCTATAGAGATACTCTTAACCAATCCTAACGTCCAATCCACTTTAAAATGATTAATTAGTCTAAACCAAAATGAATTTACACAAGAAACTATTAGAGTTAATTCCAACCTCCCATAGTGAATTAGATAGCAGATATTGGTCAATTGTTAAGCATCCAACAATTGCTGGCACTATCTTCCCACTATCTTCCCAAAAAATCCATCTTTTTTATATATTAAATGTGCGTTGAACAATTTTGGTTACCAATTCTCTGTTTTTCAATTCCCCTCTGTTTTCTTGGGCTCTACTCCCAACAACCAAAAGTATATGGACCGGTTGAGATGAATCGACTGCAACTCCACAGGATTCTCGCCTTTATCAAATAAAGATGTCATTAGAGAGAAATATGCAATGAAATGGTAATAAACCTAAAATCCTTGGTCGTTATTCCATATGAAGCGGGATCAATCTGAGCTTGAGACGACCCCGCCACTGCTGCAGAACCAAAAGGAAGGCCATGCAAACTCCCACTGCAGGAGCCGCTGCCGGAGGTCCCACCAACAGTAGCAGCAAGTGGAATAGTCGCCATCGACGACAGTGACTGAGACTGAGAAACAGTTTGAGAAATTTCCACATGCTTTCTTGAACGATTGCGGCCCCTATGCATGTGCCGCTCACAGTACTTTGAATCTGGGTAAGCGTCTTTAGAACACCGCCATTTCTTCCCATCAGTTCTGCGACATCGACCAGGCTCTGGATCCGGCTTCTTCCCGTAGAAAGAGCAATAACTCACTGAAGAACAAACAAGAGATAGAAGAAAAAAAAAAAAAACATTGGACAAAAATTGTAGAAAGTCGCAGATCTGGAAATGGTAATCAAAAGGAAAAAAAATAAAGTACAAAAAAAAAAACCAATATAAAACAAAATTGAATAGAATAGAATAAACCCTATGAATCAATCAGGAGAAGCAGAAAAGACTAATAATACAGAGCAGATTCATTGGAGAGAGACAGGATAAATCAACTGAAATGAGGAATCAATATAAGAAAAGAACAATCTTCCAACATTTTAAAATGCTGAGAATATAATAATTCGATGCTTTAGGGGACGGATAGGAATAGAACTGAATCACTAATCTGGTGAATCTATCAGTAGATGCAGAAAAGACAATATCAATATAGAGCATATACAATGAAGAGATGCACAACATATCCGAAAGGAGCTGTTAACATAAGCAAAGATGAAACTTAACTATTTTAAAAACATCAAATAAGAATGCTGAAACTCTCGAAGCATACAACCGGAACGTGAAAAGAGCTGACACGAGTAGTGTTAACACCTTTATGCGAGGAACCAAAAAAAGCAGTTGAGAAAACCAAGAGAAACAGAACAAAACTAAGTCACTTGCACTGTGAATCAATCAGAAGAAGCTCAAAAGATAATAATAAACAAAAAACAACCTTCCGTAATTTTAGAACACCAAATCAGAATGTTGAAACTCCCGAATCAAGACAAAAGTGAAGATCTCTTACGAGAAGAATGGGAAGAGAAGCTTGCCGCCATTGACTCATAGCTTCTTCGAATCGGGATCAGGAGTTCAGGCGGAACAGGGATTCCAGCAATAAGATACTTAAAAATGAGGGCTTGATGTTCAAGCTCTTCCCATTGCGATGCAGTGAACGGCGGCCGGTAATCCATTCTCAAACTTGCTGCTGGCGCACTATTCATCTGTTTCTCCGACGTTATCTTATTCTACTCGGAAACAAAGCGTAAAGAGTGGGTAAAAGTTGCAAATGTGCTTAGACACAACAAAGTGCAGCAGATAGCAGCGAAACGAATGGCTTCGCCATTATAGTATAGAAGAATGGTGGGAGATTGCAAAGGGAAATAGAACAGTAGTGAGTGAAAGATTGAGCGAGATGGAGCTATGTGATGCTACTGCTAGGTATTATAGCTGAGGATAGAGGAATACAGAAGATGCTTTTTCGTTTTTTAGTATGATATTTCCTTTCTCGTAGCATAACTACAGATGACCTGAGCATTATTATTATTATTATTATTATTATTTTCCTGGTATGAAATTCGAGTTTTAGATAACGTTTTGAAAATCGGATCAGATCGGTCAGTTCAACCGTTCATTATCTTTGCAACAACGTTTCATTACCATTTTAAAAAAGCTTCAAATGTTACAATTTTTATATATAACCATGCTTTTATATTGGCTTGGTTAAGAAAAGGAAAGGTTTGACTGAAATTGTAAAGTCAAGAGTAACCAGATTTGCAACAACGTTCATTACCTTAAGAAGTGTCCATCATTATAAACATGATTTGCAAGCATTCATCACCAGCAAGGCTTACATTGATTCAAAGCTAAGTAAGACAATGAAGGGGGAAGAGACAGCCTCAATTATTTTGGATGCAAAATTCTGAAATGACAGCTTCATAATTTATAAATTATCAGGGCCCCTAATTAGGTTGTTAAGAATTGTTGATGCATATGAAAACCATCTCTTGGATACCTTTATGGCTGTATGTACAGAGCTAGAAAAGCAATGAAGACTATGTTTAGAAATAATAAAAGAATGTACAAGCCTTTCACTAGTATAATCAAGAGAAGATGGGATAATCAACTAAGACAAGGGATATATTCAACAGCTTATTTTCTCAACCCTCATTTTCAGTATGACAGAGAAAATTATTGCAACAAGCCTTGAGTTTTGCAAGGTCTAATAGAATTGATTGGCAATAAAGATATATGTCCAAAATCATCTTTGGCAATGAATGAGGTGAGGCTTTTCCGTGATAATTTAGGAAGTTTTGGTATGCCCATTGCATCAACCTTAGCAAAAGAAATGCAACCAAGTAAGATGACAAAATTTTGAGATTTCATTTTAATATATATTTGAACAAATTAATGTATGTTTATTAATTTATAGATGAATGGTGGAGGATGTTCGGCTCTAGTGCACCAAACTTATAGAAATTGGCTATTATAATTCTTAGTCAGACATCATCTTCATCAGGTTGTGAGAGGAACTTGAGTGTGTTTGAGCATATTCATACAAATAGAAGAAATCATCTTGAGTACCAAAGGCTAAATGATCTTGTCTATGTTCGTTACAATCTTAATTTAAGAAATAGGTACTATTTGAAACTTCTTTAATTTTTTTTTTAAATAATGATGCACATTTTATTATTAATTTTTTATAATAATTATGTAGCTTGCAGCTTAGAAAAAGAAGTTATGATCCTTTGGATTATGCAAGTATTCAACTTGTTGATTTCTGGATTCTTGATGATGAACCAACTCCAGAATTGCATTTAGAAGACTTGGAGTCGAAAATTTACAAAGATGATACAATTCCTATAAATATAGAACCAAACTTAACATCATCTACACCAACCCCAAGTAAGATTGTTGATTAACTTATATCTTTTGAGTGTAGTATTAAATATAGACTTATTATTTCATATTAATAATTTGCATATGAAGACAACTTATCTAATATATGTGATGAAGATGACATACCTTGTGAGGATGCAGAAGTATTTGGGATGCAAGATTTTGATGAAGAAGAGTTTGAGAATCCATCATTCGATCACACAAATTTAGTGGATGATTATTAGATTCATTATGAGTGTTTTGAGTTTTGAGTTTTTTATATGTAAAGTTGTAAATTGATATAAACTGATTACTTTTTTGTCTCTATGGTATTAAGTTAAAACTTTTTTATATTTATGAATTTTGAGTTTGTCTTATCAATAAAGTATTATAATTTTGCTAAAAGTTATGAAGATGTATGTATATGTTGCCAATTTAATATTTTTTAATGTCTATTTTGTTATATATTTTACTTCATTTTCTTTTGCTCATTTCATTTTTTAACAATTTCACATGATAGAGAAGGAGAATTGAAGATGGTTTCATTCATCAACTTCTAACACACAATGGAGCTCAACAAAAGGTATGTTATTTACTTATTTGCTTATGTTTTCTAAACTTCATTGATGCCATATTTATATTATTTGATTAGTTTGATATGAAAATGAAATGCATAGTGAATGTGTTAGAGGAATTTTTTTCATTTATTTTATAATTTTTAATATTATTATTATTTATTATGTCATCCGATTCGACGGTTCGAACCGGTCAAACCCTGAACCTCTCCTTCTTCCGATCTGTTGTTCGGTCTGGTTTTCAAAATGTTGGTTTTAGATGGAGGAATTAATTTTCTTCAACCCGAACACTCCATCCCTTAACCTACGGAATAGATGAGTAGGGAGGATCCTCCCCTACAAAGCAGTAATATAATGTAGAATTTATAATTTGAATTTTTTTAAAAAATTAACAATAAATAAATAAATAAATAAATTAGTTAATATATAATGTAATTGTTAAGTTTTTTAAAAGCTGTATTAAACAGGCCATGATGAGCCGGTTGGCCGATCGGTTTTGATTCTTATAAGAACTGGCGTCAACTGAAGTCATCTCAGATAAAAAAGAACCGGCTGTCAAACTGTTCACCAGACAATCCAAAAATGGTTTTGAAAAACTTGGTGAAAGTGTTAAAGTTGAATTTTAGTCATTCGATCCAAATCTAACACCATCCTAAATTTAATATTAATAATTTTTTCTCCCCTTTCGTTTATTCTTCATCCGAACACTATCTCGACTCCTGCACTTGCATTTTATTCCCCTCCCTGTCTCAGTGAAATTCATCCATGCTTCTCAATCATGGATGGCGGTCGGAGCTTCTCGACGGTTCGGGTGTGCTCATTCCTCCTTACTCATATGGGCTCCAAAAATTCCACAGTGCTAACCCAGCCTCTCCACGCCAGTCTCTTTTTCTTTTATTGATATTGATGGTGGAGAGTTTTAATTAGCTTAGGTTCCGAGTGAATTATCAAAAGGCATATTGATAAGACACTACCCAGAGATTTTGCCCTCATTTTATTAGGACTTTTGTTTATCCGAGTTCTGGTTTCCTATAGCTTCTTCAATCTGAAATTGTGGTCGGCCATTCATCTTTTGCTGACATTATTTTTTCTTATATTTTATCTCCTTCTTTAATTATAGGTATAGGAGATGACACGATCATCTTTACAGATTTCTTTTTCGGACAAACTAAAACGCTATTTGATAGCGTGAATACACCGTCTTTGTATTTCTTTTAAAACCAGTCTTTGATGACATAACAATCTTCAATAGGGTTGCTGATAACTCTGTTGCAATTTTGTTTTCATAACTATGTTTTTATATCATGTATGTTTTTATGATTCCAGAATATTATTGTATTGATTATTATTTTCTCCTAACATATATTAAAAATATTTCTTTTGTTATTTGTGTGTACTAACATTTTAGAAAAATCACACCAGATTGGTGAAGGCTTCAAATGAGATTAGATTAATGTTTATTATTTTTGAAGTCTGTAATTTTTATATATTTTTCGAGTTTGGGAGGGTGTGATTATAATTGAGTAACATGCACACACACACACACACACACACACTGTGGGAATAAATTTTTTTTTAACTAATCATACTGTATGATTTTAGATCATAGGGGACGATTTAGCTTAAGCGTTCCACCAAAAAGCAGTTAATCTAATCATGCAGAGAAAAAAAAAACTCTAAGTATTGTATTGTACGAAGTTGCCTTTGTACAGACGACATCCAAAGTACTAAATGGGTGCGTATCTTTTCATCCATACGAATAGGTTAATTTTTTGAAATATTCATAGACATCCAGAGTATGAAATTAGTGCGCATCATTTCGTCCGTACGAATAGGTAAATTTTTTAAACTGTTTGTACTGTACGAACTTGTGTTCGTACTGTACGAACTTGTATTAGTATTGACAACTTCTAGAGTATGAAATGGGCTCATCCATTTTTGTATCGAACGAAGTATGATTTGGTTAAAACAGTTCATGTTGTATGATATTGGATTTGTACAAACGACTTCTAATGTATGAAATCAGTTCGTATAGACTCGTATCGAACAATTTGATTCAATTTTGAACTAATCGTACTATACGATGTCAGTTTGTACACATGCAAATTAGAGTACAAAATCAATTCATACATGAGCGTACGAGCAAAATTTGTATTGATCGTACATATGTTGTGCGATAATACTATACAATCATGGATGGTCAAATTAAAATTTTTAATTTTATGTATAGTTTTTCATGCCTTTCATATATTAAGTCCTTAAAAATTGATTGGAACGAATCCTTATTCATATTTTCTATGAGAGCAAGTGTGAGAGTTCTTTCAGAGAGTGTTTGAGAGTGTGGAAAGAGATCTTGCAAGTGAAATTTGTGAAGGGTTCATAAGGCTGTCCAAAGGTGAGGATCTCTTTGTAAGTTTTGTCGAATCTTTTCCTTACTTCTTTGAAGTTTCTCAAGAGAATATCATTGGAGAATATCCGATTCTTTGCCAATACCAAGAGGATGTGAAAGGATGATAATTCTCTACCGACTCCAGGATGGTGTGAAAGGACGACGGTTCTCTGTCAACACCAAGAGGGTATAAAAGGATGATAGTTCTTTACTGACAGTTGGAGAGTGTAGAAGGATGATGGTACTCTACTGCACTGGAGATTGGTGGAAGAGAGGTGATTTTTAAAGGCTTCTCCACCTTACTGTGGGAATAAAAGGAGAGTCACTTTGGTAATAGTACAATTCTTGAAGAGGGAGTCTTTAAGGAGTAGAAGTAGGTCTAGTTGGACTAAACCACTAGAAATTTATGTATTTTTACTTTACCACATTTTTATTTTTTCTACACGTTTTATTTTTTGTGGTTGAAAAGTTTTTAGTTTGATAAAAAAATTTTATTATGCTAAAATTATAAAACTATTTTCTATAAAATTTCCAAGAGGTTTTTTTAAAATTACCAATTTATCCCCCCCCCCCCCTTAGCATTAGGACAATTACTTTAGGTCTAACAACATATACAGAGTTTCAAGTGGTATTAGAGCCTACTTTTAAAAACTAAGGTTTAGACAACTTTTAAGAAAAGATCATGGCTACTTTTGGAAACCGTAACACACCTGAAGGGTATTCGATCACTAGACCTCCATTATTTGATAACTTTTCTTTCAATTTTTGGAAAATACTTATATCTACTTTTTTTCATTCGCTTGACTGTCACATGTGGACTTTAGTATATGAAGGATATACTAGGCCAATTAGACTTGTAGATATTATTAAAACTGAAGGGACTAATAAAGTGAAATAATCTAGATTGAATTTTTTTTTCTACATGATTATGAATTATTTTGCATAAAACCAAATGAATCAATCACTGACATGTATACATGTTTCACTCAAATATTCATCTCATTACATGATTTAGGTAGGAAACTAATGAATACTGAGAAAGTGAATAGGATACTTTATTGTTTGCCTACTATTTATAATATAAAGATAATTGCTAAATAATTGAGTCAAAAGACTTAAATGTTATTCTATTGACAATCTTCCTGGATCACTAATTTCTTACGAGTAAGGAGTGAATCAAAGATAGATTGATGTAGGTGAGAAGTGAAAGAAGAAGAATATAGCATTAAAAGTGGATGACTCGAAGAGTGATCAGTCTCAGCCTAAGGATGAAGATGACATTACCTTGATGATAAGGCAATTCAAGAGTTTTTTAAAAAGAAAGCAAAGGAGATGTTAGTAGTGGAATAAAGATAAGTTCCAAAATAATTCTAATGCTTCTAATGTTGTTATTTGCTATGAATGTAGGAAGTCTAGACACATCAAATCTGAATGCCCAAATTTAAAGCCAATTCTAGCAAGGAGAAGGTCAAGGAGAAAACAAATATGAGGAAGGGCAAGAGGAGATTGTAGAGAGCATTTTGGGCGGACTCAACTTCAGATTCCTTAAAAAAAGAAGCAGAGGAGGAAATCACAAATTTGTGTTTAATGGCCGACAAGTTTGATCAGTTAGATCAAGAAGATGTATGTGACTTAACTTATGAAAAGCTATTTGATGTTTCTAAAATAAAAACTGCTTATAAAAAACTCAAAAAAGATGCATGCTAAGTTAAACATAGATATTCAAAATTATAAAAAGAGCTTGAAATCCTTAGGAAAGATCACACACTTATTGATAACAACCACATAAAACTATTGGATGAGTTTGATGGTTTGAACAAACAGAATGAACTATTGAAATCATAACAAATTAAACTTGAAAAGAGTTTAAAACACATATGGCTGAATCAGATCAAAGAGAATATGAGTTAAAAATTAATAATTTTAATTTAAAATTAGCAAACTCATATCTCATAGAAAAAATGAAAGCATTTGAGGGTAACAGGATTCCCCCAAAACTTGAAGATTTTTCTAATCATGAATAGAAGCCTAAACTTTTAAAGCCTAAGAAAAGATAGTTTAACTCACATAGATTGATAAATCCTTTTCGTAGAGTCAAATATTTTTCTTATGAAATAATTGGTCATATATCTTACACTTGCATTATTTATAATAATTCATATCTAGTGTGGAGACCAAAAATGCACAAAATAAAGCATATCAAACATGCATCTAGATTAATTTTACCAAGAGGAAAACCAAAACTTATTTGTGTTCCCAAGACTAACTTTGATAATTTTTTAAAAACGCTCTCATATAAGACCTTATGAGAGCATTTATTACATGGACATTAGATATTTGAAGTATATGATTAGAGCCACTACATAATTCATATCATTGGAAGCCAGGAATAGAAATAAGATTACACTAGGAGATAATACCACTAGAAAAGTAGT
Source organism: Dendrobium catenatum (assembly GCF_001605985.2). Taxonomy (NCBI): domain Eukaryota; kingdom Viridiplantae; phylum Streptophyta; class Magnoliopsida; order Asparagales; family Orchidaceae; genus Dendrobium; species Dendrobium catenatum. The sequence goes on along the minus strand of NW_021320032.1, from coordinate 711,846 downwards.
AGGTACATATATGATTGGAAACTTAAATAAATTTTTCATTGAGAATATTTTATTATTAGAAGGCTTAAAGAATAATCTGTTGAGAATTAGTCAGCTATGTGATAAAGATTATAGTGTAAATTTTTTTCTCACTAGAAACATTTTAAGCCAAAATGGAATTAATGTATTGCATGGAAAAAGAATAAATAATGTGCGCATGCTTGATTTGAATTGTCTTAAATCTTATAATAATTTTTGTCTCAAAATAATTTTGAATGAATCATGGTTATGATATAGGAGACTTTGTCATGTTAGCATGAAAATTCTTAGGAAAATTATCCAAAAAGAACTTATTAGAGGAATATTAAAACTAAACTTTAATAAGGATCTTCTATGTTATGCATGTCAATTAAAAAATATGTGAAGTCCTCCTTTCATTCCATTAATGATCTTAGAACTAGCAAACAATTGGAAATCATTCGCATGTATCTTTTTGGACCGATTAACACTGTAAGTCTAGGAGGTAAAGTGTTTGGTTTTATTATAATTGATAATTTTTTTAGATTTACTTGGATTAATTTTTATTTCATAAGAGTGAATCATTTGAGGAATTTAGAATTTTTTGTACTTGGATTTAGAGAAAATTAGCGTGCGAGATTTTATCAATTCAAAGTGATCATGGAGGTGAATTTGAAAATGATAAATTTCAAGATTTTTGTAAAGAGAAAGGAATTGATCACAATTTTTTAGCACCTAGGACCCCTAAGTATAATGGGATAGTAAAAAGAAAGAATAGAACATTAATTGAAGCCACTAGAGCCATATTGGTAGAATATTTACTTTCAAAATATTTTTGGGCTAAAGCGGTTAGTATAGCTTATTATGTTATAAATAGGGTAAACATTAGATCAAAATTGAATAAAATACCCTATGAACTTCTTAAGGGGAAAACACCAAATTGGTCACATTTGTATATTTTTGGATCTAAGGTGTTTATTCCTAATAATGGGAAAACTCCTTTTAAAAGTTTGATCCAAAATCTGATGAAAGATTTTTTCTTGGATACTCTAGTATGGAAAAAATCTTATATATTTCTTAATAAGAGGATTTTGGTAGTTGAGGAGACCACACATATTGTGCTTGATAATTTCGGCATTTTGGAAGAGCCTAGATTAGGAGAGGATCATGTTGAAAATAAATCCCAAAGAATTGAAAAGATAAATTTGGAAAAGAATATTGGATTATCCTTTGCTTAGAGAATGGAAATTTTCTAAGAATCATCTGAAGAAATTTATTATAGGTGAACTTAGCAAGAGTGTTAGGACTAGGCATGGACTTAGCAAAGAAGTAAACCATTCTGCCTTTATATTGATGATTGAACCCATAAATATAAATAAAGTACTTTTGGATGAATTTTGGATTTTGGCCAAGCGACAAGAGTTGAATCAATTTGTAAGAAATAATGTTTGAGAATTAATTGAAAGGCCAATGGATGAAAGTGTTGTTAGAACTAAGTGGGCGTTCAAAAATAAAATAAATGATTCAAGAGTTGTGATTAGAACTAAGGGAAGATTGGTGGTTAAGGGGTATAATCAAATAAAATGGATTTATTTTGAAGAGACTTTTGCCCCTATAACCAAACTTGAAGCTGAAAATTTGTTAGGGATGTTAAGCACTTATGAACTAACCTATGGCTAACCAAGAGGGGATGAATTAATATTTTAAAAATTCTAAAACAAAAAACACGATCTAAACCAAATAATCATTCACAAGAAAATAAAGTGCGGAAATTAAATATGAAAATGTAATAAGAAAGAGCACACCAAATTTTATAGTGGTTCGGTCAACTTGACCTACATCCACTTCATGAAGCCTCTCCTCCGAGTATTGCACTAACTCTATGACTCACTTTTTACTCTCACAGCAAGGTGGAAAAGCCTGTACAAAAGTCTTTTCCACCGACCTAGTGAGACAAAGAACTCGACTCCTTTTGCTTCTTCCTAAAGAAGACAGAGAATCTGACTCCTTTCTCTTCCTCCTGAAGCAGACGAAGAACCTCGATCAATCTTTGAAATAGACCTCTCAAGAATCTCCAAGGAACTAGGGAAACCAATTAGATAAGATGACTCAGATCTTTATTTAGAGCAACCCCTCACAAACTCTCGCACATAAGATCCTCTTTCTCTCTTCCAAAATCTCCCTCTCCTCTTAGCTCTTTTAGGTTAGGACAGTAGAAAAATGATTGCATCTTGAGTAAACACGATATCTTATATAAAAGGGCTTAAAATTTGCCTTAAATTACAACAAATCGACAAAGATCGTCTAGGATAATCGACGGATCGTCCAAGACGATCAAAGAATCGTCCAGGATGATCGACAAATCATCCTGTACGATCATTACAAATTCAACTCAATCAGCTAAGACAATCTGGGGGAGGCTGGACGATTAAAAGATTTGTTTGTTATGATTATCTAAGATGATGGGTACATTCGATATGATTTGTTCAAAATGTCAAGTATCATCCATACCATCGCTCTATTAGGCCAGACTTTTTATGTTGGACAATGAAAAAATAACTGATCGTCTAGGATGATTCTTGGATGTCTAGTACGACTAGTTCAAAAGAATACATATCAATTAGAATATCATTATAGTCATCTAGGAAGAAACTAAGTTTTGTTTAGCTGATTGTCCAGGATGATCCTACGATCGGCCAGGATGATATAATTTATCAATAAAACCTTAATGGCTTTCCATAAAAATCAGACTAATTTAGACATAAGTATAATGAATCATCCAAGATGATGTCATGTATGATGTCTAAAAAAATGACATGCCTAAAAGAGTTGATGGCTGATTCTTTATAATTTGAGCATATCGTCTAGGACGATGATAATGTTGTTTAGGACAATTTTCTTAATTTTGGCTGTCTTAACTAGGATGCTCTAATTAAGGTTTTTATTTTTAACTAATCATCCAGGATGATTTTGGATCGTCCTGGATGATATGATCAAAAATAGAAAATGCTAAAATAGACAAAAAAAATTCTTCCTGAGTGTTTGTATGCAATGTTACTTAGCATCATAATCCACTTTATTATATTTAACTCAAGAAAAGGTTAAAACACTTGACATGCACTTATAGACTAACTTAATCCTAATCTACCAAATCTTAAGCTTGATTGATTTGCAACTGACCTTGTGGATTTGAAACGTTAATAGGCAGGGCAATCATAGAAAATAGAGTTGTTATACATGTTTGTTTTCATCAAAATTATGATCCTTGAATCCAGATTTATAATAATCTCCCCCTTTTTGATGATGATAAACATTTGGTAGAAAGTTCAACTTAAGTAGTTTAAATGAAACATAACGTGAAGGAAAATATCATGAACCAAGCAATACAAATTTTACTAAAATCAAAGAGTATAATGAAACAACATAAACACTATCACTACTCCCCCTTTTGATATCACAAAAATGACAGAAAAAATAGAAAAGAAAAACAAAATAAAAAATTGAAACTAATCAACATCACAAAAAAAAAAAAAAAAAAAAAAAAAAAAAAAAAAAAAAAAAAAACACAAGCAAATAATCTACAAATATGAAGGGCCCTAAAATAAGAAAAATAAAAATAAAAAATAAAATAAAATAATGAAAAAAACTACAAAAATGATAAAAAAGGAATGAATTTTTTTTATCAAAGCACAAATATGATAAATTTTCCATGTGATTGAATTAAAAATTTATAAGAAAATGAGTTAACATCGTCAAAATAAAAAAAAAATGGTAGAACAATCGATCTTATTAACCCCAACTCGAATTTCTTATAGGGCAAACCATCTTTTGAAAATAAAGATCTAACTTAGAAAAGTAATTAGATAAGAAAAAGTGATCCGTTTAAAACTTGGTTCCAGAAAAATATCTTATGGAATAATATACCAAAATAATTAGTCACAATCATGAATTTCGAAATCAAATCTTTGAAAATATCAGATGACACAAATTCTTCTAAGATTTAAAAGTTTGAAAGAGAATGAAGTTAGCTTTCTTATGGGCTCATTTTTTATCTTTTTGTCAATTGGTTAGCGCACTTTATGTATCTTTTGATTTTTGATACACTTTGTGTATCTTTCAATTTTTTTTGTGATTATTACACATTTTTTTAGTTTTTCTTCTTTTTGGGATCATTTTATGCCTCTTGTCATTTATGCAATGTATATCTCTTTCGAAACTTTTAATTGCTCTCAGTTGTGAGAATATCTAATATAAGAAAGATAATAGAGAAAGAAAAGTCACACTCTAATATAAGAAAGAGTAAAATACAAAGCATAATCAAATTCATATGATAAATATAATGACAAGACTATAAAAGCTTGAAAGTGATTTAATAACTTTGAACATTATTTATATAAGGATTACTATATCAAGATAGAAAAGATCTCAATCGTAAGTCCAGTTATTAATTTGAGATAAACTTTTGTTTAGAAAAGAAAATTATACGGTTAAAAAAAGTTAGAGGAAAAGAAACAATTAATGGTATTTCTCCCTTTAACTGATTTAGAGATGTCAAATATTGACTACAAATTTAAAAAAAAAATAATGCATAAAATATCATTTCAGTAGTGACAAAAAAAAAGAAGAAAACTAAAACAACGGAAAAGAAAACACAAAAATAATAAAAATGAACAATTAAAATTAAAAATAAAAGAAAAGTTAGAAATAAATTGAAGAAAAGAAAACAATAATAAATAATAGATCATAAAATATAAAATTTAGAATTCAGAAAGCATCAAGTTCATGCATTTATGTCAATCACACTCAATCTGGTCCTTAAGATGATGAACATGTCGAAGGCCAGTGGTTTAGTAAAGATATCAGCTAGTTGATTCTTAGTTGTCACATGGTGTAACTCAATATCTTCTTTAGTAGCATGGTCCCTAATAATGTGATGTCTTATGTTAATGTATTTCATCCTTAAATGTTATATATAATTCTTAGAGATGTATATGACACTAGTGTTGTCACATAAGATTAAAATTGTGGCTATATATAATCCTAAATCTAGAATTTATTACTTTAACCAAAGGACTTTGGCCACACAACTTTTTAAGATAATATACTCAGCTTATGTAGTAGAAAGTATAATATATTTTTATTTTCTACTAGACTAGGAGACTAAAGACTAATCTATGAATTGACAAATTCTAGAAGTGCTCTTTCTATGCAACTTATACCTTGCAAAATCATAATTAGAATATCGAATAATTTTAGAGGAAGTGTTGTGCCTAAGATACTATAATCCTAAGTTTTGGGTCCTTAAGAGATAACTAAGGATTCTCTTAACTACAGTCAGGTAGAATTCTTTAGGATCAGCTTAAAATCTAGCATTGAGACAAACACTAAACACTATATCATGTCAGCTAGTAGTTAGGTAAAACATAGATCCAATCATTCCTCTATACTTCTTTTGATCAACAGACTTTCTATTTGAGTCCTTATCCAACTGAACACTGGAGCTCATGGAAGTGTTTATTTTCTTGGCTTTACCCATTTCATATTTTTTTAAGATATCCTTAATATACTTTGATTGATTAAGAAAGATTTCATCATCCAATTATCTTACACTAAACCCCACAAGTAGGACAACTCTCCATCATACTCCTCTCAAAATTTTTACTCATTATTTTAGAAAAACTATCACATAACCTTTTATTAGAAGATCCAAAAAGTATATCATCAATATAGATCTGAATAATGAGTAACTCATCTCCTATTTTTCTCAGAAAAAGAGTAGTGTCTACACTCCCCTTAATAAACTCTCTCTAGTAGGAATGTGCTAAGCCTCTCATACTATGCTCTGTGTGCCTGTTTTAATCCATATAAGGTTTTTTGTTTTAAATTTGTAAACATGATTTGAAAATTAAGAACTCTTAAAACATGGGGGTTGCTCTACAAACACATCCTCTTTTATTATCCCATTTAAAAAGATACTATTGACATTCATTTGGAAAAGCTTAAATCCCTTATAACAGGCAAAGGCTAGTAGCACTCTAATGAATTCCAATCTAGCTACATAGGCAAATGTTTGCTTAAAATCAATCCTTCTATTTGGTTGTACCCCTTAGCCACCAATCTCACCTTATTTCTAACCACCACACTAGAATCATTCATTTTATTCTTAAAGACCCATTTGGTTTCCACTACACTTTGATTCTTAGGTCTTTCTACTAACTCCCAAACATAATTTCTCATAAATTGGTTAAGTTCTTCTTATATAGCTAAGATCCAGAATTCATCCGAAAGGGCTTGATTGATATTTATGGGTTTAGTTATTGAGATAAAGTCAAAGTGGTTCATTTCCTTTCTAATTCAATGCCTAGTTCTAACACATTTAGAAGGGTCTCCTATGAACAATTCTTTAGGATGACTCAAAGAATATCTTCAATCTCTAAGAAAAGTGTGACTAGGTTCTACCCTTCCTCCAAATTTGTATTTTTCTACTCCTTGTGTAATCTCACCTACTCCTTCAATGTTTTGAGGCTCTACCCTTTCTCTAAATTTTTAACTCATTTACTAATCTCTCTAACTTCATCTTCTTCCTCAACTCTAGACTTCTTAGGATTAGATTCATCAAATAGTACATGAGTAGTCTCCTCCACCACCAATATCCTCTTGCTAAACACTCTAAAGGATTTCCCAATACTTAAATATCCTAAGAACACTCATTCATCAGATTTTGAGTCAAATTTTCCTAAGGGTGACTTCTCATTATTAAGAATGAAAACAATACAACCAAAGACATAGAGGTGGGAAAGGTTGGGTGTCCTACCCTTAATGATCTTATAGGTTATCTTATTCATATTGGATCTAGTATTTATCCTATTCAACACATAACAAGTTATATTTACCGCTTCAGTACAAAAGTATTTTAAAAATGAATACACAATAAGTATGTCTCAAGTGGCTTCAACTAAGGTCATATTCTTCCTTTTAGCTACCCCATTATGTTGAGAGGTTCTAGGAGCTGAGAAGTTGTGCTAATCCCTTTATCCTCATAGAAATATCCAAATCTCTCATTTTCAAACTCTTCACCATAGTTACTATAGATGGCCAAGATCTTACAACCTAGCTTTTTTGAATCTAAATGGAGAAGGATCTAAATTAATCAAAAAACTTACTCTTATATGATAAAAATTTAATCCAAGTGAACCTTGAGTAGTCATTGATAATCACAAATCCATAAATATTTCCCCAGTGCTAATGGGTCCAAACAAATCCATATGAAGTACTTCTAAAGGTCTAGATATGCTAATGTCCTTAGTTGAATGAAAAGAGGATTGGACTTCCTTTCATAGTTGACAGGCGTCCCATAAGTGGTTTTTAGTGAACTTAAGCTTAGGGACACCTCTAACTAGGTATTTTTGGGTCACTCTCCTAAGAGTTTTTAATGCTTGCATGACATAACCTCTTATGCCACAACCAAGACTCATCGGCAATATATTTTAAGTAAAATGAAGCAGCACATTCAATATTATTTAAATCAAGAATGAAAATATTATTAATCCTCTTTTTTCTGTAAAATAATATTGTTACTCAAGCTAATAATGTAAGTGTTTGCTAAAAATTTTATAATAAAGATCATGTTGCAAAGCTGATTAATGCTGAGTAAATTATGTTTCAAGCCATCTATAAACAAAAAAATTTCAATCAAAAGATTCTTAAAGTTTTTTATTATACACGCACCCACCACTTTCTTGATGGTGGTGTCTCTAAGAGTGGCATTGCCTCTAGCCCTAGCCTCCAGTGAACCAAATTGATTGGTATCTCTAGTCATATGTTGTAAGCATCCGCTATCCAGGTACCACATGCTCTCACAAGGATTTTGGTGAGAGCACTCCTGCAAAATCATCAAATATTAAATTTAGGAATCCAAACAAGTTTGGGTCCCTTCTTATAGAAAGAAGAATACAATTCATGTGTTATATTATGAATCATATAATTTGGATCTCCACACCCAATGTGTACTAGGGTGAATAATTCAAGTGTGTGAGATGTGTCCTAGCATGCCACATAAAAAATATAACACTAGAAAAAGGGTTTACTAATCTACTCAAGTGGTGATGCCTCTTCTAAAAGTTGTGATGCATGCAATAATGGTTTATCATTTTCAAATACTAAGAGTTTTGCTTTTAATGCTTTATTTTTATATTCATAAGCTACCACTTTCACTTTTAGCTGATATTCATTATTATCTATCTCCCATGTAAGTTCATTTAATTTCATAAACTCTTTATCTAACTCAATATGTGATGACTTCAAGGAATCCTGTACATCAGATAATTTAACATGCTTCTTATTTAATATATCAAACTCATCAAGTAATGACATGTGATTGTTATCAAGTATGAAGTGATCATTAAATAAAACTTCATGCTCTTTTTGCAGATTTAAGAATTCCAATTTCAGTCTAGCTTGTAATTTCTTAAATTTTTTATATGATGCATGAATTTTCTCAGAAGCTTCAAGTAATTGATTATAGGTTAGTTCACATACTTCTTGGTCATACTGATTAAGATGATCATCTGCCATCAAACAGAGGTTTGTTATCTCATCTTTAGCTTCAGTCTCAGAGAACTCAAATGTAGAATCTGCCTAGAATGACTTTTGAAACCGCTTCTTATCCCTCTTGAACTTGGGTTTGTCCTCACCCTTATGTTTGTTTGGGTTAGCCTTAAGTGTAGGATAATCAACTTTAATATGTCATGGATTCTTGCATTCAAAATAAATCATATTAGTAGAATAATTAGAATTATTGTTACCCTTGAAAGTGCTCTGATGGCACTAGAAAGTTTGTTCGGGATGTTAAGCCCTTATGAACTAGTCCCAAGGCTAACTAAGAGGGGGATGAAGTGGTATTTAAAAAATCTTTCGATCAAAATAGAATCTTAAAACAAAAATCAAGATTCACCATAGAAATCAAAGTGCAGAAAATAAATGTGGAAGAAGTAATAAAGAACACATAAATTTATAGTGAATCGATCAGCACGACCTACGTCCACTTCCCGGAGGCGCCCTCCTAGTATTGCACTAAACTTAGTGTCCCTCCTTTTGCCCCCACAGCAAGGCGGAAAAGACTATACAAACCTCCTTTCCACCAACCCAAATGAGGCAGAGAATCCAACTTCTTTTACTTCCTCTAGAAGTAGGTAGAGAACCCAACTCCGTTTGCTTCCTCCTGAAGCAGGCAGAGAACCCAACTCCTTTTGATTCCTCCTGAAGCAGATAGAGAACCCAACTTCTTTTGCTTCCTCCTAAAGCAGGCAGAGAACCTTGATCATATGTTGAAGTTTACCTCTCTAGAACCCCTAAGGAACTAAGGATGATGACTGAAGAAGATGATGACAGATCCTTGCTTGGAGTAACCTTTGTGAACTCCCTCACAAACTCCCCCTCACAAGATTCTCTCAGTCTCTCCCTTACTCTCCCTCTCCCTTGGCTCTCTCAGGTCAAAGCAATAGCAAAAGATGTTCTAAAGGGTAGAACAAGATCTCTTAAATAGAAGAGCTTCATAATAACTCTTATTTTATACAAACTGACTTTATCGTCCAGGACAATATGGATATTATCCTGTCTTATCAACATAAATTTTGCTCAATCAGTCCGATCAGTTTGGGACAATCAAAATATTTTTAGTCATATCATCCAGGCTGATATAATATCGTCCTGGATGATTAGTATAAATCCTTATTTATCATCCAGATAATTGCTCTGAAAGGATGTCTGGACGATAAAAAAATAGCTTGGTCATCCAGGCTAATCTCACTATTATCCTGGCTGATTAGTTCAAATCCGAAGAAAATTAAACTAAATATTGCCCTGAATTAAAGCTGGTCAATGTCAATCGTCAAAGAGATCATCCTGGACGATCTCACGATCATCCCGGACGATTTCGCGATCATCCCGGATGATCCTGTGATCGTCCCGGATGATGTGATCGAGTAATCAAACCTTAATTACTTTTCTTAATTTCCAGATTAATTTAGGCATAATTGTACTGCATCATTTAGGATCATGTCCTAGATGATGTCAAAAAATAAAGAATACCTAAATATATATAATGACTGATTCTTTTTTTATTTGAGCCTATAATCTCGGCCGATATAAAGATCATCCAGGACGATGTGCTTAATGATAACTTCCTTAACCAGGATGTTCTAATTAAGGATTCTATTTTAGCTGATCGTCAATGACAATTTTTGGATAATCCTGGATGATGTGATCAAAATAGAGAACTCTAATCAACAGACATAAATTTTCCCCCATATGTGTGTGTGAGAGGTTACTTAATATCAGGAACCACTCCATTTATAATAGACTCAAGAAAGGAAAATTACAAACTAACTCAGACCTAATCTACCCGATCTTGAGCTAGCTTGAGTTGCACTCGATCTTGTGGACCTAAAAAATTAATAGGCAAGACAGTCATAGAAAATCATGAATGTTTGCTATCATCAAAATTCTAATCGATGAAATTAGATTTACAATAATCTCCCCCTTTTTGATGATGGCAAACTAAAAAATAATCTAAGCAATTTAAGAATAGTTTAAAAGAGATAGTGAGAAGAAACAAACACAGTTTTAACTATCCAATAATAGAATCAAACTATAAAGCAATTAGTGCAACTAACTACTCTCCCTTTTGACATCATAAAAAGGAGGAGGAAAGTAAAATAGAAATAAATGTAGAGATTTAAAATAGAAATAAAAATGAAAAAGACAAGACCAGAAGCAAAAGAAAGGTTTTTTTTTTTTTAAATCAAAGCTTGAATATGATAAGTTTTTTCATGTGATTGAATTAAAAATTTATAAGAATCAATGAGTTAACATCGCCAAAATCTAAGAAAATGGTTGAATAAGCGATATTGTTAGCCTTAACTCGAACTTCTCTCAGGGAAAACCGTCTTTTGAAAATAAGGATCTATATCATAAAAATTAATTGGATAAAAAAAGAAATCCATTCAAAATATGGTTTCAGAAAAATATTTTATACAATAATATATCAAAGTAATTAGTTACAATCATGAAATATGAAATCAAGCCTTTGAAAAATATAAAGTGACATATGAATTCTTCTAAGATTTAAAAATTTTGAAAGAGAAGGGGCTTGCTTTTGGTGGGCTGATTTTATGCCTCTTATCAATATGATTGGCGCTCTTTGTGCATCTTTTGATTTTTGATATACTTTGTGTATATATTTTTTTCAATTTGGCGTTATTGCATTTTTTTTTATTTTGGCATCATTGGCCACTTTTTTTCTTTTTATTTTTTGCAAGGTAGATCCCTTTTTCAAAATTCTAAAAAATCCTTAGTTGTAATTATATCTTCTAGTGATTAGAGAAGAAAAACTCTAATATAAGGAGGAATAAATCACAAAATAGAATTTCAAATTCAACAACAAAATTATAAAAATCTAAAGGTAAAATAAAGACTTTGAATATTATATATATAAAATAGATTACTGTAGTAAAATTGAAAGATCTCACTTTCAAAATCCAGTTGTTAATGTGAGATAGTTTTTTGTTTAGAAAAGAAAATTCCACCACTAAAAGAAGTTAGAGAGAAGGAAACAATCAACAATGTTTTCCCCCTTTAACTGGTTTAGAGATGTCAATCTTTGTCCTATATATTTTCAAAAACAAAAAGAAGTCATAAGATATCAATTCAACAATGATAGAAAAAATTATATATATATATATATAATAAAGAAACAAATAAAAATAAACAAAAAATAAACATTGAGAAACTACAAAAATAGAATAATAGAAAAAAAAAATAAAAAATCAGTAAGAATCAAGTTCATACATTTATGTCAGTAACACCCAATCTAGTCCTTAAAGTATTGATAATGTTAAAGGCCAGTGGTTTAGTAAATATGTTAGTTAGTTGATTCTCAATTGCCATATGGTGTATCTCAATATCTCCTTTGGTCACATGGTCTCTAATAAAGTGATGCCTTATGTCAATATGCTTGGTCCTTGAATGTTGGATAGGATTCTTAGAAATGCAGATGGCATTAGTGTTGTAACAAAGGATTGAAATTATGCCTACAGGTAATCCTAAATCCAAAACTTGCTGCTTCAACCAAAGGACTTGGGCCACACAACTTCCTAAGACAATGTACTCAGCTTCAATAGTGGAAAGTGCAATAGAGTTTTGCTTCCTACTAGACCAGGAGACTAAAGACTGCCATATAAATTGGCAAGTCCCAAAAGCGCTCTTTCTATCCACCTTACAACATGCAAAATCAGAATCAAAATACCCACTAATCTCAAAAGAAGTGTAGTGCCTAGGATACCAAATTCTTAAGTTTTTGGATCTTAAGAGGTATCTAAAAATTCTCTTAACTGCAATCAGGTGGGATTCTTTAGGATCAGCTTGAAATCTAACATAGAGACAAACACTAAACATAATATCAGGTTGGCTAGTAGTTAGGTAAAGTAAAGATCTAATCATCCCTCTGTACTTCTTTTGATCAACAGACTTTTCATTTGGGTTCTTATCCAACTGAACACTAGAGGTCATGGGAGTATTAATTGGCTTGGCTTTATCCATTTCATACTTCTTTAAGATGTCCTTTATGCACTTTTATTGATTTAGAAAGGTTTCATCATCTAATTATCTTATGCTAAATCCTAAAAAGTAGGATAACTCTCCCATCATACTCATCTCAAACTTCTTACTCATTATTGTAGAAAAATCATCACATAGCCTTTTATCAAAAGATCCAAACAGTATATCATCGACATAGATTTGAACAATGAGTAAATAAATTATCTCCTACTTTTCTCAGAAAAAGGGTGGTGTCTACACTCCCCTTAACAAACTCCCTCTCTAGTAAGAATGTGCTAAGCCTCTCATGCTAAGCTCTAGGTGCCTACTTTAATCCATATAAGACCTTTTTTAATTTGAAATTTTTATTTGGAAATTGGGAACTCTCAAAACCTGGGGGTTACTCTACAAACACATCCTCTTTTATTTCTCCATTTAAAAAGGCACTCTTAACATCTATTTTGGAAAGCTTAAATCCTTTATAATAGGAAAAGGCTAGTAGCACTCTAATGGCTTCCAATCTAGCTACAGGGGCAAAGGTCTCCTCAAAATTAATCCCTTCTATTTGGTTGTACCCCTTAGCCACTAATCTTGCCTTATTCTTAACCACCACACTAGAATCATTCATTTTATTATTAAAGACCCATTTGGTTCCAACTACACTTTGTCCCTTTGGTCTTAAAACAAGCTCCTAAACATCAATCCTAATAAATTGGTTTAACTCCTCTTGTATGGCTAAGATCCAAAACTCATCAGAAAGAGCTTAATTAATATTTGTGGGTTCAGTCATTGAGATAAAGGCAGAATGTTTCACTTCCTTCCTAAGTCCATACATAGTCCTAACACTTTCAAAAGGGTCTCCTAAGATCAGTTCTTTAGGATGACTCGAAGAATATCTCCAATCTCTAAGCATGGTGTATGAAGGTTCAACCTTGTCCTCAAGATCTATATTTTCTACTCCTTAGGTAATCTCAACTACTCCTTCAGTGTTTTGGGGCTCTACCCTCATGTCCAAATTTTCAACTCCAGTGATATTCTCTCCAACTTCATCTTCCTCCTTAACTCTAGACTTCTTAGGATTAGATTCATCAAACACTACATGAATTATCTCCTCCACCACTAATGTCCTCTTATTAAATATCCTAAAGGATTTCCTCACACTTGAATATCCTAAGAATACTCATTCATCAGATTTTGGGTCAAATTTCCCTAAGTGTAACTTATTATTATTATGAATGAAAACCTTACAACCAAAGACATAGAGATGGGAAAGATTGGGTGTCCTACCTTTAAGGATCTCATAAGGTATCTTATCAAGTTTGACTCTAACATTCACCCTATTCAATACATAATAAGCTGTGTTTACCGCTTCAGCTCAAAAGTATTTTGAAAGTGAATACTCAGCAAGCATGGCTCTAGCGACTTCAACTGAGGTCTGATTCTTCCTTTCAGCTATCCCATTCTACTGAGGGATCCTAGGAGCTGAGAAGTTGTGATTAATCCCCTTATCCTCATAGTAGTCTCCAAATTTCTCATTTTCAAACTCTCCCCCATGGTCACTACAGATGGTCAAAATCTCACAACCTAATATTTTCTAAATCCAAGTGAAGTAGGATCTAATCTCATCAAAAGACTCATTCTTATGTGATAGAAATTTAATCCAAGTAAACCTCGAGTAGTCATCGATAATCACAAAACCATAGAATTTTCCTCCTAAGCTAGCAGTTCTAATGGGTCCAAATAAATCCATGTGAAGGACTTTTAAATGTTTAGAGGTGCTAATATCCTTATAGAGTGAAAAGAGGAATGAACTTATTATCCTAGTTGGCAGCATCACAAAGGTGGGCTTTTGAGAATTTAAGTTTAGGGACACATCTAACTAGATCTTTCTAGGTCACTCTCCTAAGGGTTTTCATACTGGCATGACATAATCCCTTGTGCCACAACCATGAATCATCAGCAGTAGTTTTAAAGTAAGCAGCACTTTCAATATTATTTAATTCAAGTATGTAAACATTATTGATCTGCATTCCCTGTAAAATAATATTGTTATTTAAGCTTATAATGCAAGTATTAGCCAAAAAATTTATGATGAAGCCCTTATCACAAAGCTGACTGATATTGAGCAAGTTGTATTATAGTCCATCTACAAGCAAAATATTTTCAATCAAAAGGTTCATGGAGTTTCCAATTATACCATCACCCACTACCTTCTTCGTGGTGTTGTATCCAAGAGTAACCTTGCCTCCTATCCTAGTTTCTAGTAGAATGAATTGATTGGCATCTCCAGTCACGTGTTGTGACCATCTACTGTCCAGTTACCAAATGCTCTCATGAGGCCTTTTATAAGAGCAAGCCTGCAAAATCATCAAACGTCAGATTTAAGAACCTAAACAGGTTTGGGTCCCTTCTTATGAAAGGCAATGCATGTGTCTTATATTGTGAATCATGCAATTTGGGTCTCCACACATAATGTGTACTACGGTGAATGATGTAATTATGTGCAATGTGTTCTAACACGCCACATAAAAAACATCTAAAATCAGGAAAAGGATGTACTAATCTACTTAGGTGGTGAGGCTTCCTTTTAAAGTTGTGTTGCATGCAATGACGATTTATTATTTTCAAAAACTTTGAGATTTGTTAATTTCTTAAACTCCTTTTCTAACTCAGCAAGGGATGACTTCATGGAATCATGTGCATCAAATAATTTAATATGCTCTTTGTTTAATGCATCAAACTCATCAAGTAATGACATGTGATTACTATCAATTGTAGAATGATCTTTAAGAAGAATTTCATACTCTTTTTATATATTTAAAAACTCAAATTTTAAGCTAGCATGCTTTTCTTTAAGTTTCTCATATGATGCATGAATTATCTCATAAATTTTAACTAATTAATCATAGGTTGGTTCACATACCTCTTCTTGATCAGATTGTTTAAGTTGATTATCGGCCATTAAACACAAGTTTGTAGTTTTTGCCTCTGCTTCAGTCTCAGAGGAGTCATATGTAGAATCCGCCCAGAATTCTTTTTAGAATCACTTATTGTCCTTCCTATATTTGGATTTCTCCTTACCCTTTTCCTTGCTTGGGTGCTCCTTAAGTGTAGGACAATCAGCTTTAACATGTTCAGGCTTTCTGCATTCAAAGCAAACAACATCAAAAGAGCTTTTATAATTTTTGCTATCCTTACATCTTTTCCACTTATGATGATCTTTATGCTTCTTCCTTAGAAAGCTTTTGAATTGCCTAGTAATAAAGGAAATATCATCATTTTCAGATCCAAACGAATCAGTGTTCATGTTGTTGGCCTTTAGTGCCACATTTTTGTCCTTCTTTTTCTTACCTGCATCAATATTTCTTTGATTCACCCCTTACTCATAAGCAATGAGTGATTCAAGTAAGTTATTAATCAAATACGTATTCAAATATTTAGATTTAGTAATTACAGTGATCTTAGTATCAAAAGAAGAAGGAAAGCATCTCAAAATTTTATTGACCCTTTCATAATTAGTTAGCTCTCTTCCTAAAGCATGCAATGAGGTGACAATTTGAGTAAACCTTGTATACATTTTAGAAATTAATTTAGAGCGATTCATATGAAAAAGTTTGTAATCATGCAGTAAAATATTTAATCGAGATTGTTTAACTTCATTAGTTCCTTCATAAGTTAAACATAATATATCCCAAATTTCTTTACCAGTTGCACAAGTTGAATCACGTATATAATTTTCATAATTTAAAGCACAGAAAAAATAGTTCAATAATTTTGCATTAAGTTGTTCTAAATCTGTTTCATCAAAAGTCCAATCAGTAAAAGGAATTTTAATTTTAATTCCATTAAGTTCATGAGAAGGTGGTGTATAACCTTCTTTTCAAGTTACTAGATGCGCTAAGAGGGGGGGGGGGGGGGGGGGGGGCTAATTGCAAAAAAACTTGTTGCAATAAAAAAAATCCTAACTAGAAGTTCTAATATTTTTTATGTTTTAAAAATTTTAACAGAAAAATTTAACTAATGCAGAAGTGAGTACTTGAACACAAATAGTAACAATGAATTCCATAATGAATTTCACCAAGTAATTTTAATGAAAATAAAATGCAAGCAAAAATAAAAGTGGTAAAGGAAAAATCACATCAGAGATTTTATAGTGGTTCGGTCACATGACCTACGTCCATTCCCTGAAGTCCTCCACTCCAGGAATTTCACTACTGAACAATAGTTCTCCTTTTGCCCCCTCGGCAAGCCGGAGAAGCCCTTACAAGACTCACTTTCACCAACCCGGCGTGGCGGAGTGCCAAGTGCTTTGTCACCCTCCTGGTGATGGCAACGTATCTTCTCATTTTTCTCCCTCTTGGAGAAGTCAGAGTACCTTAGAGGAAACGGATGTAGAAGGGTCTCCCCCTCAGAGAGCCTCTCACAAGATCTTCTCGGACCTAAGGAGGAACAAAGTGCAGAAAGAACAGAGCAACCATGTGATCTCCTTCACACTACTTCTCCCTCACCAAGCTCACCTTATCCTTCCTCTTTAAAACCCTAAAATCTTCTCAAGTACTCTCTCCCAAGGAAACCCTCTCTAATCAAGTTCCCCTCTCACAGTCACACACAAAAAACATATCTTTTTGATACTTAAAAAGGGCTCCAAAAAACCCTGAATTTTTCAAAGTAGTCATTACTATCATACAGTACAATTTAATATCGTACAATATTATTAGTACAAATGAGCTTCATCCTGGTACGAATGTTTATGAATAGGTCAAAAATTTTGAATATAATCATACAATATGATATAAACTCCTACTGTACGATCAATAAATCTCTTCTGTTCATATAGGACGATAGCTGGGACTATCAAAACTCGTCTCTGTATATCGTAGGGTATGACCTACTTAGTACAGTATGATTAGTCAAAATCAAGGAATCGTCCAGGTTGAAGTCTGGGACGATTAAAAATAGCCTCAGTTCATCGTACGGTACTAACTTGTTCGTATAGTATGATTACCAATAAAAAATTAATCCTTGATTTATTCCACTACTCACGGGTTAATTTAAGTAAGTATTCAAAATACATCATACAGTATGAATATTTTTGTATAGTATGAATGGCTAAATAAACTTACTTAAACTAATATGGAGGCTAGGTTTTTAGATTAGAAACACATCGTACAGTACGATATAAATCATACAGTATGACATGTTCACAGATATAAGTCGTACAGTATGATTAATAGAGAAAAAATATGCATTTTCTTTTAAAAAAACCTCTCCCCTTGTGTGTATGGTTGCTTAGTCTTATATGCAATTTGTGGCCAGACTAAAAAAAAAAGAAAAATAAAATAAATGAAAAACTATAATGTTATAAACTCACACTCCTACTCTACCCAGTCTTGAGTCTTCTTGTTGTCCTAAGTAACTTGTGATCTTCCTGAAATGTTAGTACTTACAGACCATAATAGAAATCAAAGGTATTTAATGAATAGTAATTTAGACGACATTTTTTGTCATCATCAAAATCTCAAACTAGGGGTCATTGATTGCAACAATCTCCCCCTTTTTGATGATGTCAAATAATGTTTGGTATAATAAAATTTGAATGGCATTTTTTTTAATAGAAACATCACGAAATAGATAGAAAAGGAAAAATGTATTTCATTGAAACATAAGTATACATAAGAAACATACGTGAAAAAAAGCCTAAGCAAGCAAGATAACAAACTACAACAGACTTCTCCCCCTTTTGACATCACCAAAAAGAGGAGGCACAAACAACACTAATAAAAACATCATAAAAACATATACATTTTAGAAAGGAGGATCCTGATCACTTGCAGGTGGAGGTGGGTGTGGTTGGAAATATTGAAGGATTGTCTCGAAGTGATGATCAATCGAAGTGATGATCAATCGAAGTGAAGCGTTCCCTAAACCCTGCATGTCTTCCTCAGGTTGCTATTGTTGTTCTTATATGTATGTGTCAAGACGACTCTAAAGTTGGTCGAAGTGTTCGACTAAATCATCGTGAGGGTAGGCTGGTGCAGGTGCTCGTGGAGGTGCATGTCTTCTTGGTCTAACAGAAGCTTCTGCTGGAGCATCTTCTCATCCTTCTTCATTAGAGTCATGTTCTTCAGGGTCTTGGCGCCGATGAAAGAGAATACGAGAAGAGGCATTTGTATAAAAGATTGGTAAATTACTGGTTCACTAGGATAGGTTAATTGGTATTTTTTTAAGGATATAACCTATAAGGTGGCCAAGGGTTAGATTCTATTTCCTGCGGGTAGTAGGGAGGCGATTAAAAGTCATATTTCGGATATAGTCAATTACTAAATTTGCCTCATCAAATTTTATGTTTGACATTATAAGGTAGGTAGCGACTGATAAGATCGGGGTCATGTGGATTCGGTCACCAGCTTTGGGTATGATCGAAGTGCGAAGGATGTGTTGTATAATTCGAGCATTTCTATTTAAGGATTGAATAAGAGGCTGGTGTTTATAAAAGGCTACATTCCTAGGGAGATGATTGACATCACTCCAGTCAAATTTATTTGAGAGAAAGGAATGAGCTCTAGGCCCTTCAGTGGATAGCCCAATGTATTGGGCAACATCAGCCTTAGTGATTTGTATGTACTGGCGGCAGACAAAAGAGCGGAAGGTCATATTGTCGACAGTGAAGGTAAGGTTTGCTAGAAACTCAATTAAGAGTTCTGAATTATAGGGGAAAGCCAAGGTAAGGAAAAATTAGAGAGTGGTGGATGCGAAGAGGTTCATTACCTCAAAATTTAAAGCTGCCTGATTGAGCATCCAAGATTGTGTAATCTTACAGACCTTGTACTTGCGATAAGCGTATCATCTTTGGCACTTAGGAAATGATCGTTGTGATGACGAGAGGAAGACGAGCTTCCCATGATGGATGACTGTACTTGCTAGAGCTCGACATTTGGTGAAAGCAAGTGAACTAAGTGTGGGTGAAGAAGTGAGTGAAGAGATCTGTATGATGAGCCAATTTATAGAATTTTGGATACATCGTATAGTACGATCAGGTATCATATAATACGATGGGGAAATAATGTTGTTTTAACAGATAGATATGAAAAGGTGGTCAAATCGTACAGTACTATAAGTATCGTACAGTACGATCATAAGGATTTCGATCGTCCCGAGGGTCGTCAGTACGACCCTTGATGAAAAGTTTTGTACAGTACGAATAGGTGTATCGTACAGTACAAACTATAATTATAACATACCGGCCACCTTTAAGTTGTCCTCATCCATTTCACTGATGTGAATCGTACTATACGAAGAGGAGATATCGTATCGTACGATGTTCAATAATGTCATACAAAACAAATTGAATGAGATGCAATCTGTATCGTACATTACGATAGGTATCATATAATACAATCAACAGAGACAAAATTTGAGTCTGAATTATGTTGTGTGCTTTGATATATCATACAATACTATATGGAATCGTATAGTAAGATAAGGAAAGTATAAATTGTTGAGTTTGGTGTAGTGAGTGTGTGATGATCAGGAACAACCTTAGATTTTTTTTTGAATTATGCATTAATGTCTATGACACCCAGTCTTGTCCTCAAAGTGCTAAAGGTGTCGTACGCTAGTGGTTTTATGAAGATGTCTGCCAATTGATCTCCTGTAGCTATGTGATGTAATTCTATATCTCCTTTTGCAATATGATCTCTTATGAAATGGTGTCAAATGTCTATATATTTTGTTCGAGAGTCTTGAATTAGATTTTTAGAGATGCAGATTACACTTGTGTTGTCATACATGATTGAGATGGTTCCTAGAGGTAATTCAATATCAATAATTTATTGCTTTAACCATAGTACTTGTGCAACACAGCTTCCTATTGCTATATACTCTGCCTCGACTGCGGAGAGGGCTACCAAATTTTGTTTCCTACTGGACCAAGAAATTAATGATTGTCCTATGAATTAGCAGGTATCAGAGTTGCATTTTCTATCTACCCTACATCCTACAAAATCAAAATCTAAGTACCCTAAGATTTTAAAGGAAGTGCTGTGCCTAGAATACCAAATTCCTAATTTTAGGGTGCCTAGTAGATATTTAAGGATTCTCTTGACCGCAGTTAGGTGAGACTCTTTAGGATCAGCTTAAAAATGGGCACAGAGGAACACACTAAATATTATGTCTGGTCTACTAGCAGTCAAGTAGAGAGAAATCCAATCATTCCTCTATATTATTTATGGTCTACTAATTTTCCATTCGGGTCTTTGTCCAATTGAATCGTGGAGCTCATTGGAGTGTTCATGGGCTTAGTACTATCCATTTCATATTTTTTCAGAACATCCTAAATGTATTTTGTTTGGCTAAAAAATGTTTCATTATTCATTAGTTTCACACTGAATTCAAGAAAATAATTAAGCTCTCCCTTCATACTCATTTCAAACTCATTCTCAGTATTTTTAAAAATTCATCACATAAAACTTTATCTGAGGATCCAAATAGAATTTCATCCACATAAATCTGAATAATTAGAATTTCTTCTTTGACTTTTTGTAAAAAGAGAATAGTATCCACACTACCCTTTACAAATCCTCTACCTAGTAAAAATGAGCTAAGTCTTTCATACCAGGCTCTATGTGCTTGCTTTAGTTCATAAAGTGTTATTTTTAATTTGAATATATGGTTTGGAAATTGTGAACTTTCAAATTCGGGGGGGGGGTTCTCAGCATAGACATCCTCCTTGATTACCCCATTCAGAAAAGCACTCTTTACGTCCATTTGATATAGTTTGAAATTCCTGAAGCAAGCAAAAGCTAAGAGCACTCTTATGACTTCTAGTCTAGTAATTGGGGTAAAGGTTTCTTCAAAGTCTATTCCCTCAATTTGGTTGTACCCCTTAGCTACCAGTCTAGCTTTATTTCTTATTATAGTTCTTGAATCATTCACCTTATTTTTAAAGACCCATTTTATTCCAACTACACTCTGTTCTTTATATCTCTTCACTAACTCTCAAACATCATTCCTGATGAATTAGTTCAATTCTTCTTGTATTGCTAGGATCCATAATTCATCTCCTAAGTCTTGATCTATACTCATGGGTTCTATCATAGAGATAAATGCTGAATGACTAACCTTCTTCCTAAGTCCATGCCTAGTTCTTACACCTTCTGAAGGGTCTCTGAAAATTAGCTCTTTAGGATGACAAGAAGAATATATCCATTCTCTAGACAAAGATTCTTGAGGTTCTACCCTTTCTCCTGTGGTTATAGTTTCTACTCCTTGAATTGCCTCTATTTCATCTTCTTCAATTTTAGATTTAGAGAGCTTATGTGATTCATCAAATACTACATGGGTGGAATCTTCTACTATTAGGGTTCTCTTATTAAAGATTCTATAGGCCTTACCTACAGTTGAATAACCTAAAAAGACACCCTCATCAGACTTGGAATCAAATTTTCCTAAGGGAAGTTTGCAATTAATCAAGATGAAGCACTTCCAACCAAAGACATGTAAGTGTGAAAGATTCGGTGTCCGACCCTTAAGGAGTTTATAAGGAGTTTTATTCAGCTTTCACCTAATGTTCACCATATTTAAGACATAACACACCTTGTTTACTGCTTCTGCCCAAAAATATCTATGAAGGGTGTACTCAGCTAACATTGCCCTAGTAGCTTCTACCAAGATTCTATTCTTTCTTTATACTATTCCATTTTGTTGAGGTATTCAGGGTCTGAGAAATTATGCTTTATTTATATCTCTTGGCAAAATGATTCAAATCTTTCATTTTGAAACTCTCCACCACGATCACTATGGATTGTTGAGATTTGACATCCTAATTTTCGTTGAATCCAAGTGGAGAATACCTTAAATAGTTCAAATAACTCATTCTTATGTGCTAGGAATCTTACCCAAGTGAATCTAGTGAAGTCGTCTATAATCACAAATCCATAATTTTTTCCACCTAGGCTAGATGTGCTAACGGGTTCAAATAAGTCCAGGTGTAGGATTTCTAATGGCCTAGAGGTGATCACATCTTTAATTGAATGAAATGATGATTTAATTTGTTTTCCTAGTTGACAAGCATCACATAAATGGTCCTTAGTGAAGTCTAACTTAGGTACGCCTCTAACTAGGTTTTTCTGAGTGATGTTTCTAAGTGTTTTTAGACTAGTATGGCATAGTGTCCTATGCCATAGCCATGAGTTATCTACTATTATTTTAAGCAAAAATAATTTGAACTATCAATACAATCATGGTCTAACATGTAAACATTATTCATTCATTTTCCTTCTAAAACAAGTTTTTCATTTAAACTATTCAGGCATTTGTTAGAAAGAAATTTAATGTCAAAACCTTTATCACATAATTGACTAATGCTGAGTAAGTTATGCTTCAAAATATCAACTAATAAAAAATTTTCAATTAAAAAATTCTTTGCATTTCCAACAACACCTGAGCCTACCTCTTTCCCGATAGTGTTGTCTCCCAATGTTACTTTTCCTCCGATCCTGGTCTCCAAAAAAATGAACTTCTTCATGTCTCCAGTCATGTGTGGCGAGTAACCACTGTCTAGGTACCACATGCTCTCACTAGATCTTCTGTAAGAGCATCCCTACAATTTCATTCAAGGGTTAGCTTTGGGATCACAAGTGAGTTTTGGTTCCTCCTTATGCTTGCATGAATGAGATGTATGCATGCTATGCTGTGATGGATGCAATTTAGGTCTCTATACTAGGTGTGTCCTACGATGAATCATGCATGTACGAGCTATATGACCTAGCATGCCATAAGAGAAGCACCTAATATCGAGAAATGGGTTGACTAACCTATGTGAGTGGTGTTGCCTCTTCCTAAAGTTTTGTGATGCATGTAGTGCTGGGGGGTTGCTAGATTTAGCTAATATGAGTGATGCCTTTTCCTTTTTTAGTTCTTCTTTGATTTTTTCTTTAAATGTGTTATTTTGATATGTCAATCTGTCAACTTTTCATTTTAATAGATGTTCAGTGTGATCTATCTTCAATGTAAGTTTATCTAGTATGTCAAAAGACTCTTCTAATTTAATATACATTATTTTGAAAGATTCACGCACTTATGTTAATTCAATATACTTCTTATTTAATGCATCATACTCATCAAGCAGGGACATGTGATCTATATCTAAATCATAATGTTCTTTAACTAAGTTAGCATGCTCAATTTGTAAAGTACTAAAATCAATATTAAGACTAACATGCATCTTTTTCAATTTCCTATATGAGTCATGGATTGTTTTAGAAATATGTAGTAGATCTTCATATGAAAGTTGACATACCTCATCTTGATATGATTGATCAAGATTATCATTAGCCATTAGACACAAATTTGTTACCTCCTCCTCTATTTCTTCTTATAATGATTCTGAGGCGGAGTTAGCCCAAAAAGCCTTTTATGTCTTCATCGTCCCCTTCTTATACTTAGCTTTGTCCTCGTCTTTTTCCTTAGCTAGCTGACTCTTTAAGTTGGGGTAATCAGCTCGAAGGTGACCTGGTTTCCTGCACTCAAAATAGATTGCATCAGATGAAACTTCAGTAGTTATCGAGCTTTTACCTTTATTCCAGTTGTTCTGATGATGTCTTTATTTTCTTTTCAAAAAGTTCTTAAATTATCGGGTCATCAAGGCTATGTCATCTTCTTCCTCTACTGTAGAGCTTTCACTTTCTGAGTTGATTACTTTTAATGCCACTGTTCCCTCCTTCTTCTTTTCACCTGCATCACTTTGCCTTTGACTCACCCCTTGCTCGTACGCAATGAGTGTCCCAAGAAAATTATCAATAAAATAAATATTTAAGTCTTTAGACTCAGTGATAGCAGTAATTTTAGTATCATAAGAACTAGGTAAGCATCTAAGAATCTTGTTAACTTTTTCAGAATTTAAAAGTTATCTACATAATGCATGTAAGGATGTCACAATTTGGGTGAACCTAATATACATGTCAGATATTATTTTGCTAGGTTTTATACAGAAGAGTTCATAATCATGCAATAAAATATTATGCCTAGACTGTTTAACTTCACTAGTTCCTTCGTACGTGATGCACAATCTATCCCAAATCTCCTTACCAGTAGCACAAGTAGATACTCTCATATAGTCCTCTAATTGTGATGCACAAAAGAAACAGTTTAAGCACATGCATTCAATTGATCTAAATTCATTAAAAGGTACTTAAGTTTTCACTTCATTCATAAGTTTAAACGGTGCAGCATAACCATTATTAACTAACATCCACATGCGGTAATCAATAGACTGTAAAAAAATAGACATTCTAATTTTCCAGAAATTAAATAGAATATTATCAAAAAGAGGTGGACATTAAGTAACCCTCTGAAGTATTACAATTACTAAAATGAGACATGATTGATTTTCAAGGTTTTCTAAAATGCTATTTTTGAAACCCCACTCTGATACTAATTGAAGTTACTTGATGCTCCAAGAGGGGGGGGGGGGGTGAATTGTGAAAAACTTATTGCAATAAAAAAATCCTAACCAGGAGTTCTAATATTCTTTATGTTTTTAAAATTTTAACAAAAAAATTTAACTAATGCGAAAGCGAGTACTTGAACACAAATAGCAACAATGAATTCCACAATGAATTTCACCAATTAATTTTAATGAAAATAAAATGCAAGCAAAAATAAAAATGGTAGAGGAAAAATCGCACCAGAGATTTTATAGTAGTTCGGTCACTTAACCTACGTCCACTCCCCGGAGTCCTCCACTCCAGGAATTTCACTACTAAATAATAGTTCTCCTTTTTTCCCCTTTACAAGGTAGAGAATCCCTTACAAGACTCACTTTCACCAACCTAGCGTGGCGGAGTGCTAAGAGCTTTGTCACCCTTCTAGTGATGGTAGTGTACCTTCTCATTTTTATTCCTCATGGAGAATGCAGAGTACATTAGAGGACATGGATGTAGAAGGGTCTCCCCCTCAGAAAGCTCCCACAAGATCTTCTTGGGCCATAGGAGGAACAAAGTGCAGCAAGAACGGAGCAACCGTATGATCTCCCTCACACTACTTCTCCCTCACCAAGGTCACCTTCTCCTTCCTTTCTCAAACCATAAAATCTTCTTAAAATCTCTCTCCCAAGGAAACCCTCTCTAATCACGTTCCCCTCTCATAGTCACACATAAAAAATATAACTTTTTTATGCTTAAAACGGTCTCAAAAAAACCCTAAATTTTTCAAAGTAGCCATTACTATCGTACAATATGATTTAATAACATATAGTATGATTAATACAAATGAGCTTCATTCTGGTATGAAGGTTTATGAATAGGTCAAAAATTCTGAATACAATCATACAATTCGAATAAACTTATACCGTATGATCGGTAAATCTCTTCTGTTCGTACAAGACGATAGCTAGGATGATTAAAACTCATCTCTGTACATCGTAGGATACAACCTACTTAGTACAGTACGATTAGGTAAAATCAAGGGATCATCCAAGATGAAGTCCGGGACGATAAAAAATAACCTTGGTTCATCGTACGATACTAACTTATTCGTATTGTACAATTACCAATCAGAAATTAATCCTTGATTTTTTTCATTAATTATGGATTAATTTAAGTAAGTATTCAAAATACATCGTACAGTACAAATATTTTTGTACAGTACGAACGACTAAATAAATTTATTTAAACTAATATGGAGGCTAAGGTTTTGGATTATAAATATATTATACAATATGATATAAATCGTACAGTACAACCTGCTCCTAGAAAGACATTTTATCCAGATTAGATTGTACAGTACGATATAAACTCGTACAGTACAATCATTAGAGAAAAAATCTACATTTTCTTTTAAAAAACCTTCTTCCCCTATGTATGTGCATGGTTGCTCAGTCTTATATATAATTTGTGGCCAGACTAAAAAAAATAAAAATAAAAATAAATGAAAAATTACAATATTATAAACTCACACTCCTACTCTACCCAGTCTTGAGTCTTCTTGTTCTCCTGAGTAACTTGTGATCTTCCTAAAATGTTAATACTTACAGATAATAGCATAAATTAAAGGTATTCAATGAATAGTAATTTAGATGATATTATTTTTCATCATCAAAATCTTAAACTAGGGGTCATGGATTGTAACTTCTTTAACAAGCATCCACAAAAGATAATCAAGCGATTATGAAAATGTAGACATGCGAGTTTTCTAAAAAATCAAAATGAATATTATCAAATAAAGGAGGACGAGTAATAGAATATCCTTATGACGTATTACAATTACCAAAGTTAGACATGAATCAAAATATAAAAAGTTTTCAAACTTAATTTTATGAATCCCACTCTAGTACCACTTGAAAGTGCTCTGTTGGCACTAAAAAGTTTGTTTGGGATGTTAAGCCCTTATGAACTAGTCCCAAGGCTAACCAAGAGTGGGGGGGGGGGTGAATTGATATTTAAAAATTCTTTTGATCAAAAGACAATCTTAAAACAAAAACCAAGATTCACCATAGAAATTGAAGTGCAAAAAATAAATACAAAAATAGTAATAAAGAACACAGAAATTTATTGTGGTTTGGTCAACACGACCTACGACCACTCTCCGAAGGCGCCCTTTGAGTATTGTACTAAACTCAGTGTCTCTCCTTTTTCCCCCACAGCAAGGCGAAGAAGCCTATACGAACCTCCTTTCCACCAACCCAGGTGAGGCAGAGAACCTAACTCCTTTTGCTTCCTCCAGAAGCACCCAGAGAACCTAACTACTTTACTTCCTCCTAAAGCAGTCAGGGAACCCAACTCATTTTTCATCATCCTGAAGTAGGAAGAGAACCTAACTCCTTTTTCTTCCTCCTCAAGCAGACAGAGAACCCAACTCCTTTTGCTTCCTCTTGAAGCAGGCAGAGAACCTTGATCAGATGCTAAAGTTTACCTCTCAAGAACCCCTAAGGAACTAAGGATGATGACTAAAGAAGATGACAATTGATCCTTGCTTGGAGCAGTCTTTGTGAACTCCCTCACAAACTTCCCCTCACAAGATCCTCTCTCTCTCTCCCTTGCTCTCCCTCTCCTCTTAGCTCTCTTAGGTCAAAGTAGAAGTAAAGGATGTTCTAAAGGGTAGAATAAGAGCTATTAAATAGAAGAGCTTTAAAATAGCTCTTATTTTATACAAATTAACTTTATCATCGAGGACGATATGAATATCATCCTGGTCGATCAGCATAAATTTTGCTCAATCAGCCCGATCGATTTGGGACATTTAGAAGATTTTTAGTCATATCATCTAGGACGATATAATATTATCCTGAATGATTATTAAAAATCCTTTATTATCATCCAGATAATCGCTTTAAAAGGATGTCTGGATGATGAAAAAATAACTTGATCATCTAGGCCGATCTCTTAATCATCCTAGCTGATTAGTTCAAATTCAAGGAAAATTGTCCTGAACATCACCCTGAATAGAAGCTGGCCAATGTCAATCATCCAAGAGATCATCCTGGATGATCCTGCGATCATCCTGGATAATGTGATCGAGCAATCAAACCTTAATTGCTTTTCTTAATTATTATATTAATTTAGGCATAATTATATTGCATCATCCAGGATGATGTCCTGGATGATGTCCAAAAATAAAGAATTTTTAAATAGATCTGGCGGCTGATTCTTTTTGATTTGAGCCTATCATCCTGGTCGATTCAAAGATCTTCTAGGATGATGTGCTTAATAACGGCTGCCTTAACTAGGATGCCCTAATTAGGGTTTTTATTTTTAGCTGATCGTCTAGGATGATTTTAGGATCATCTTGAATGATGAGATAAAAATAGAGAACTCTAATCAACTGATAGAAATTTCCCCCATGTGTGTGTGTGCAACGTTACTTAGCATCAGGAACCACTCAATTTACAATAGACTCAAGAAAGAAAAATTACAAACTGTCTCAGATTTAATCTACCTGATCTTGAGCTGGCTTAAGTTACACACGTTTTTGTGGACCTAAAAAGTTAGTATACAAGGCAGTCGTAGAAAATCATGAATATTTTCTATCATCAAAATTCTAATCTATGAAATTAGATTTGTAACAACCCTTACATTTATTTCACTTCTGATGGTGCTTTTACTTCTTCCTTAGAAAGCTTTTGAATTACTTAGTGATTAAGGCAACATCATCACTTTTAGTCTCATAAGAATTAATATCCGTATTTTTAAGATTCTCCTTCTTTTTCTCACATATATCAAGTTATCTTTGGTTCACTTCTTGCTCATAAGCAATGAGTGATCCAAGTAAGTTATCAATAGAATAAGTATTCAAATCTTTAGATTCAATTATTGCATAAATCTTAGTATCAAAGGAAGAAGGCAAATATCTTAAAATTTTCTTAACTTTTTCATAGTTAGTTAGCTCTCTTCCAAAGGTATGCAATAAGGTGATAATTTGAGTAAACCTAGTATACTTGTCAGAAATCTGATTCAATAGGTTTCATGCAAAAAATTTTATAGTCATGCAATAAGATATTCAACCTAAATCACTTAACTTCATTTGTCCCTTCATAATTAATACACAATATATCCCATATTTCTTTAACAGTAACACAAGTTGAGACACATATGTAATCTTCAAATTTTAAAGTACAGAAAAAATAGTTCAAGCATTTTGCATTAAGTTATGTTAAATCTCTATCATCAAGAGTCCATTCAATAAAAAGAAGTTTAATTTTTATGCCATTGATTTCAGGTGATGGTGGCGAACAATCTTCTTTAACAAACATCCACATGTGGTAGTCAAATGATTGTAAAAATATGGATATACAAGTTTTCTAGAAATCAAAAGGTATGTTATCAAATAATGGTGATCGGGTAATGGAATACCCTTCCATAGTATTCCAATTATCAAAGTTAGTCATGGATCAAAATTTAAAAGATTTCAAAAACTAGATTTTTTGAATCCCGCTCTGATACCACTTGAAAGTTCATTAGGGATGTTAAGCCCTTATGAACTTGCCTGATCATAACAAAGAGGGAGGATGGGTGAATTAGTATTTTAAAAATTATCAAACAAAAAATACGGTCTAAACTAAATGATCATTTACAAGAAAATAAAGTGTATAAATTAAATGCGGAAATGCAAAAATGCAATAAGAAAGAGCACACCAAATTTTGTAGTGGTTCGGTCAACTTGACCTACATCCACTCCTTGGAGCCTCTCTTCTAGGTATTGCACTAAAATTAGTGACTCTCCTTTTTTTCTTCCACAACAAGGAAAAGAAGCCTATACAAAACTCCTTTCCACCAGCTCTGATGAGGAAGAGAACCCTACTCCTTTCACTTCCTCCTAAAGCAGGCAGAGAATTCGACTCCTTTTGATTCCTCCTGAAGCAGACAGAGAACCTCGATCAATCATTAAAGTAGACCTCTCTATAATGTCTAAGGAACTAGGGATGACAACTAGAGAAAATGACTCAGATCCTAGCTTGGAGCAACCTTTGTGAATTGACTTAGGATTTTCTATTGGCATAATTCTAATTTTCTGTGATAATACTATTGTCATTTGCATTTCATAGAATCCTATTCGATATTCTAAAACCAAGCATATAAATAAAAGCCATCACTTTATTAGAGATTATATAGCTAGGGGAGAGATTGAATTGAACCACATTACTGCAAAAAATCAACTTGCAAATATTTTTACAAAACCACTGGCCATTGATACTTTTAGCACCTTAAGAACCAAGTTTGTTATGATTGATCTTAATGCTTAAATTGAAAATTCTACAAACTTGATGTGTTGTAAACATGTGTCTGTTTAATTTATCTTTGTTTATTTATTTTATTTATTTTTATGTGTTTAGTCTTGTGTTTTTCATTTTTGTTTTGATTAGACTAAAAGCATGTAACTTGATGTAAAATGATTAGTTTTGAGAAGATTTTTTTATTATCATGTCTTATTTTCTAAGTGTTCTATTCATACTATACAAAACTTTTTTTTTATCCCATACGAATTATGTAGCATACATATGGTAGGTTTCTGAGTTTAGCACATAAAACATAGTTTTTCATAGGGTTTGTAATGCTCAATGATATCATCATACTGTATGATATGTGCAGTTTTGTCTGTATGAGTGGGGATGGTTTGCCAGTTGGAGTTAGTTAGTAATTGCTGATTGTATGTATAAAATTGTATTTTTTTTGTACGATCTGATTATCAATTTTTGTGGGGGTCGAATCTAACTGTCTTTAAAATAATATTTAATCTTCTGATTATCCCGTATGAACACTTGTTTATCTATATGATCGTATGATAAAAAATCTTGTTGGAAAGGTTTCCTTAGAAATGGCATTTTATGAAAAGTCATTTCTTTTTTGACTGTTTCCATTCGTACATACGAAAATGTTTTTATCCCATACGATATTAAAATTATACGTATGATCTAAGTTTTCTTCTATACTATAGGTCATTTTCCTTTAAATAGAAGGCTCTTTGAAATCATTTTCAATCACTTTCATATCCATTTCAAAACCCTATAGAGCCCGCATCTTAGGGATGATAAGTTCTAGAAAACATCCAGGTCTCTCTAAGGGATTTTTTTCTAGAACTGGTAGGGATGACAAGTTTCTATCTAAGAAAAATGAGGATGCTTACTTTAGGTATTCTGCTACTAAAATCACCCCTTCTCGACTTCTCATTCTAGGTGATCTTCATTTCTCTATTATACCCTTATTTGCTTCAACTCAACTTTCTTTCATCCTAACTCTCATATATACCTACCCTAAAGAGACTTTCTAATTCTTTCTAGCAAAAATGACAGTTAATCAGGACTACTTTAGGATTACTTCATATGTTCATAAACAACGTGTAGAAATTATAAAGGAAGATGTATGCAACTTTCTCCATTTCAGAACCCAAAGGATTCGAGCCCATACTTTGACCTCTAGAGAAAATTTTGATTGGTCTGAAATTAATGAAACTCTTAGAGGTGTCTCCCAAGTGAGTCATTTATCTAGGGTTTACACTCTAAATCAAAATGCCTGGGTCATCCAACGTATTTTGAGAACTTTAATTATTCCTAAAGCTGGTGATTGCAATAACATGAATCATCTTTTATCCACAATCACTTACTTGATAATAACTAAAAAGCCTTTTGATAAAGCCCAACTCATTATGGATTATATCTATAATCTTTCTAAAATTGGACTTCCACATCATAAGAGAAAGAAAATGTGGCTTTAGGACAACTAGTTATATATATCTTAGAAAAGAAATACAATATGATCCATCCTGATCATCCCACAGAACTTCCTATTTACTTCACTGATTCATCTTTTCGGACACTTTTTAGGTGGGATCAGAGTTTTGAGAGTGATGATTAAAAGGAAGAATGGGGAGCTCCTGCTCCAGCACCTGCACCTAGACCTGACTAGAATTTCACCAGGAAATGGTCTAGCGCTTCGATAGGTTGGAGACTCATTTTGATCAATGCTTTGACCAAATTGAGAATCACTTAAATCAGTAGGATGCGAGATATCAGGAAGACATGGGTTGGATATGTGGTCAATTTGACATGGTCAACATGAATGTTTCTATGATGAATAGTTACTTTATAATGTTCCACAAGCAACCTCCTCCAGATCAGGGCCCCTTACATTTATAGATGTACTTCTATGTTGTTCTTTCTTTTGAGTAGTTGTGTCTGCTATTGAGATGTGTTTCATTTTATTTAAGTATTTTATTTATGCTAGTGTTGTCTTGTGTAGATCTTTCTTTTGTTTGTGCTTGGAAAATCAATGAAATGTGATATGTTTTGTTGGCATGTATTAATTCTTAATTCTTGAAATGTTTGTGTCTTTAATAAAAAACCTTTTGTAATTAATCGTAAAAATGTATTATCAATTACTTTGCTCTACAAATTAATATCCTTACTAAATTTAATCTTTCAAAAAATTTAAATTAAAATCATAACTTGATTTAGACAAGGAGTTCAATTTCATGTTTTTATAGACAAATATATCTAAGTTATAATTTTTGCAAGATTGATGACTTATTATTTTTTATTTGTTTTTAAATATGTTTGTTTTGTTATTAGTGAAATTTGAATTTAGATTACTGATATTGAAAAGGCCCAAAAAAAGGTAGATGCACAAAGCGTGCAAAAATAGAAAAGATGAGCAATAATTCGAAAAGTGAAAAGAGGCACAAAATTAGCCAAATAAAAAAAATGCACAAAATGTGTCACAAATATTTGAAAAGATGCACAATATCATCAATTGAAAATATTATTATGTTCTTTCCATTATGATTCAATGTCTAATCCAAATCCATCATATTAACAATCATATTCAATATTGAATTTGAAGTTAACTAATTTTTATTTTATCATTTTTGCAATAATCATTTTTATTTAATTTGTCTAGCTAACATGAATATTGAACCTAGTTGACTTTTCTTATCTTAGTTGTTCTTTGATTTAAAATTTTGAATTTTTTTTAGTATTACAAAATTAATATTTTATTTGTGATTGATTTAAAATCTTTTTTTCCTTTAGCTCTTTTGGTTTTTCTATAGATTACTATTATTTCAAAATGTACTTCCCTTTTTGTTGTTGTCAAAAGGGGGAGTCAGAATATTGTTTGATGATTGATGTATGTGTGTAATGTGTGTATGTATACGTGTATTGTGAATATGTGTATGTTTTGAATGTTCATTTGTGTTAGCATTTTTGTTCGAGTTATTTTTTTATTTGAGTAGTTGTTATTTTTTGTTTCTTTTTTAATTTTAGATTTACTATTTTTGATCTTCAAGAGAACCTGTTGTTATTTAGTTAGTCATTTATTTAGGGGGAGCTAAGGAGACAAATTATTTTAAATGTTAACTAAAATAATAATTATTTCGCCATCATCCAAAGGGGGAGATTATTACAACATAGTTTTCATAACTATTTTTTCATATAATGTGTGTTTTTTATGATTCTAAAATATTATTATATTGATTATTATTTTCTCCTAATATATATTAGAAATAATTCTTTTATTTTTTGTGAGTACAAACATTTTAGGAAAATCGTACTCTAGACTACTGTAGACTTCAAGTAAAATTAGATTAAGATTTATTATTTTTTAAGTCTGTAATTTTAATATTTTTCTTGAGTCTAGGAGAGTGTGATTGTAATTGGGTAACTGTGCACACACACACTAGGGGAGTATAATTTTTTTAAAAACTAATTGTAATGTACGATTTTAGATCATACGAGATGATTTCACTTGAGTGTTACACCATAAAGTAGTTAATCTAATCAGGATGAAAAAAAATTTCTAAGTAATGTTCATACTATACGATGTTGCCTTTATATAGATGACTTCCATAGTGTGAAATGGGTGCTTATCTTTTTGTCCACTCGAATAGGTAAATTTTTTGAACTGATTGTACTATACAAACTTTGGTTCGTACAGACAACGTTCAGAGTATGAAATTGGCGCATATCATTTCATCCGTACAAACATGTAAATTTTTTAAATTATTCATACTATATAAACTTGTATTCATACATACTAATTCCAGAGTATGAAATGGACTCATCCATTTCGTACCAAGTGAAGCATGATTTGGTTAAAATAGTTTGTATTATATGATATTATATAGATGACTTCCAGTATACAAAATTGGTTCATACATACTCGTACCGAATGATCTAATTCAAGTTTGAATTGATCGTATTATATGTTGTCAGTTCGTACACACACAAATCAAAGTATGAAATCAGTTCAAACATGATCGTACAAGTGAATTTTATAATGATTGTTCATATAATGTGCGATCGTATTATAGGATCATGGACGGTCAAATTGAAATTTTTAGTTTTATGGATAGTTTTTCATGCCTTTCATATATAAAGACCGTACAAATGATTGGAATAAATCCTTCTTCATATTTGCTATGAGAGAAAGTGTGAGAGTTCTTTGGGAGAGTGTTTGAGAGTGTAAAAAAAGATCATACAAGTATAATTTTTGAAGGGTTCGTAAGGTTACCCAAAGGTGAGGATCTCTTTGTAAGTTTTGTCGAATCTCTTCCTTACTTCTTTGAAGTTACTCAAGAAAAGATCTTTGGAGAAGATCAGATTTTATGCTGACACCAGGAGGGTGTGAAAGGAAGATGGTTCTTTGCCGACACCAGGAGGGCGTAAAAGGATAACTATTCTCTACCAACACAAGGAGGGTTTGAAAGGATGATAGTTCACTTTCAAAACTTGGAGAGTGTGAAAGGAGAATGGTAATCTGTCACACCAGAGATTGGTGGAAGTGAGGTGATTTATAAAGGCTTATCCATCTTACTGTAGGAACAAAAGGAGAGTCAGTGGTCTTCATGGAGTAGGCGTAGGTCTAATTGGACCGAACCACTATAAATTTCTATGTTTTTATTTTATTGCATTTTTATTTTTTCTGTATATTTTATTTTTGTGGTTGAAAAGTTTTTATTTTGATAAAAATTTTCATTATGCTAAATTTATAAAATAGTTTTCTATAAAATATCAGAGAGATTTTTTAAAGTTACCAAATCACCCCCCCCTCTTGGTTAGCATTGGGAGAATTGCTTTAGGTCTAATAATCTATATAGACTTTTAAACTCAGTGATATGTACAGTAATTTTAATTATCATTTTGATCTGCTTCATCAGGTTTTTCTCACTCTAGTAATTCAAGGCCAGCATTAAGTGCTTGCTTAAATAGCTTTGCCACACTTTCCATTTTAAAATAATATTATCTATTCATTTTCTCTTTAAGGGATGTAATTTGATCACCAATTCTTGGCTTTGAATGTTCCCCTCCACATAAAGTCTGAGACCTGTTGTTTCCTCCCAATACTAATTTTGGCCGGGGTTTGGTGTACATCTTACCTTTAATATCTTTAAAAGTTTATTATTTTTCTTTATTAATTCTTAAAGACGATGTAAAATATATTTTATCTCTTATATTATCCATAGGCTTATTCTTTTAGGGTCTATCTGAATGATATTCAGACTTAGGTAGGTTTAACTTTTCAAACTTAGCTATTATGTATAGTAGCTCTTGTTAGGTGCTGATTGAGATCGTACATAAAAATTGTTACAACTTATCATCATTGTTTCACATTAGTAGTTGAATGGCATGCTCTTCTTCCAACAATTATTTTCATTTCATGCTCATATTGTGCCAGCAAGTTAAGTACTCTATCACTAACTCACCCTTTTTTTGTTTTTCTAAGGCAAGTTCAGTAATAGTTGTCTTCTCAATAGCATTGGAGAACCTTTTTATGAATATATTTTATAATTCTATAAATTTCTTAACATAATTATTATAAAGTTCAGTCACCACAAGAAAATCGCCGATTTTTGGCGGTCATGACCTGCGGTTATCGGACCGCCGGTACTAACGGCGGTTTGGCCTGCAGTTTAGTCGCTGGCTATTACCGGTGGCCTAACCGAGGGTTTTGTTACGTTAAGCCACCGGTAATAGCGATGGTCATGTAGACGTCGAATAAATTGCCGGACCTCAATATTACGGGCGGCCTAGACCACCGTTGATAAGTGATCCCATTACCGGCAGTTGGGATCGCCGGAAGGCCGCCGGTAAATGCCCTAAAATTAAAAGGCCCGAGCCTCACATTTCATTTCTATTCTTTCCTTCTCTCACTTTAGACGAGCTCTCCCATCGCCTCCGCCTGCCTCTCGCTCGATCGAGCGTGCTGTCTTGCCGTCGACGACCTCTCTGCGATCGCCGAAGAACTCTCTCCGACCGCCGACCCCACACCGGCCGCCTATCGCTCGATCGAGCTCTACTGTCTTGCCACCATCGATCTCACACCGGCTGCCCTAGTTTTCATGTGAGTTAAATAAAAACTGGGATTTGAAGGTAATCTTTATTATTTTTCTGTGATTATTTGTTCTCAATAGACATTTGCAAGAGTTTGTAATTTATTGTATGATTTAGGTTATAATCTAGACATATGCAAGAGGTAATCTTGTAATCATTTGAGTAGATCTAAATTTCCATTTATTAAGTGTAAATTTAGTAATGATAGATCTAATGGGTTGATTATGACTTTGGGTTAGAGCAAGAAAGCAAGAGAGAGATTGAGAGAGAGAAAGAGAGAGAGAGGGAGAGAGAAAAGAGAGGGAGAGAGAAAAGTGAGAGAAAGGGAGAGAGAGAGAGAGAGCAAGAGAGAAAGATAGATAGATAGAGAGAGCAAGAGCAAGAGCAAGAAAGAGGGAGAGAGATATAGAGAGAGAAAGAGAGCAAGCAAGTGTTAGAGAGAGCAAGAGAGAGTGAGAGTGAGAGAGAGAGAAAAGAGAGAGAGAGAGCGAAAAGAGAGAGTTAGGGAAATGAGAGAGGAAGAGAGAAAAGAGAGAGAGAGGGAGAGAGAGAGAGAGAGAGAGAGAGAGAGAGAGAGAGAGAGAGAAAGAGAGATAGATAGATAGAGAGAGAGAGAGCTAGAAAGAGGGATAGAGATATAGAGAGAGAAAGAGAGAAAGCGTTGTAGAGATGAGGATGCTCAGGTGGATGAGTGAGTTCACTCATAGGAATAGAATGCAAAACGAGAATATATGTGAAAAGTTTGGAGTAGCTCCTGTGGTACATAAGATTAGAGATCATGAATAAAAAGACTTCATATAGCTAACCCCATGTTGCCTTAGATGATTTGGTCGCATAAAACATCAACCTTTCTGATGTCCCAGTTAGAATAGCATATATGTTAGATTTGATACATGTTAAGAAAGTTATAGGTATCAATAAAAAGACTTGGTTATAATGTATTAAAAATGAACTTTTCTTTAGATGTAAACTAGAATCTTACTCTTAACAGTACACAATGAAGAAAAAGAATTCATGTAGCTAACCCCACGTAGTGGGATAAAGAATTGATGTTGTTGTTGTTGATAGTTGATATAGATGGTTAGTTTGTGTTGATGATTATCCTGTAGCTAATATTTGGGTTTGATTATCCTGTTAGGTTGTAAATAATTCATTGATATCTAATTTGAATGTGACAAAAATAACAATGTTAAGATAGATGCTTGAATAAAACTTAAGAATCATACATTCAGAAAAGCTTAAGAATCATACATTTAGAACACACCTTAGAAGTCTCTCAGCAGAGGTCGGGGTGTGAATTTCTTAAGACCACAAGTTCCAAGCTTATAAAACATCTTTAATTTTCATCCTCATATGAAGCTGTAGTCACAAGCTATTATATAACAACTTTTTTGGGTTAATTCCCTTTGCTCTGGAGATCAATTTCATTGAAAATTATACTATGAGTAAATCCACTCATCCACCTAAAGTATAACAAATTTTCACATGTGTTATAAATAATATTTTCATAACTATGTAGGGGACATTTGCTTCAACGTCCAAATGATTATCCAAGAAGAGAGAAGTTGGATTTATAACAGATTGTTGCCGGGTTGAAAAGGATTGACAGTTGAATTTATACATGGAGTTGAAACTTTCATTCAAGTTGCATCTCAACTTCCTTCCTTTCAGTTTGATAAAATGTTTAGATGTCCATATTCGAAGCATAAAAATGTAGCATTCCTCAAGCCCGATGATGTGAAGGTTGATTTATATCGTAGGGGATTTCTTCCAAACTACTGGATTTGGACATCACATGGCAAATACGAGCCACACAGAGATGCTCATGTCGATTCATCTACAGCTTATGAAACATTTGATGAAGATCAAATGAATAGACCCTATAAATAAATGATTTTTGATGTAGCAGGTCATAATTTAAGGTTTAGTGAAGAAGAGACACCAAATGCAGAAACACAAAAATTCTTTGAGTTATTACATTCCACTCAAAAGCCAATTTGGGATGGTTACAGTACACATTCAGAATTATCTATTGCAGTGAGGATGCTAAGTATTAAAACTGAGTATAATATTCCCCGTGATTATTTCAATGACTTTATTAGTCTTTTGAAAGAAACTAATCCAGCGGATAATTTAATTCCCGCATACTTGTATAGAACAAAGAAATTAGTATCCAAGCTGGGTCTCACTGCTACAAAAATTGATTGTTATATCAATGGATGCATGTTATACTACAAGGATGATGCAGTGGAAGTTTTTTGTCGCACCTGCAATGCTCCTCGGTTTAAGCCATACTCGGGAAAGCAACGTCGTGCAAAGAAAGATGTGTCATATTCCCATTTATTTTATTTACCAATCATTCTAAGACTTCAGCGACTCTATGCATCAATGAGTTCAGCAGGCCATATGAGATGGCATAAGGAGAAAATAGAAAAAAATGATGTTCTTTCTCATCCATCAGATGCTGAAGCGTGGAAACATTTTGATTGAGTACATGCTTTATTTGCTGCTGAACCCCGCAACATAAGATTGAGATTATGTGCTAATGGTTTTACCCCCTATAGTCAAACATCTACACCATACTCTTGTTGGCCAGTTATATTAATACCATACAATCTTCCACCAGAGATGTGTATGACTACTCCGTACATGTTCTTAACTCTTATAATACCTGGACCACATAATCCGAAAGAAAAAATTGATATTTTTTTGCAACCATTAATTGATGACCTCAAGTTATTATGGGAAGAAGGAGTGCTAACATATGACATATCAACAAAACAAAACTTTCTCCTTCGAGCTGTATTATTGTGGATTATTGGTGATTTTTCGGCTTATGGTATGTTGTCTGGTTGGAGCACAGCAGGAAAATTAGCATGTCTTTACTGCATGGAGAATAGTAAAGCTTTCACACTAAAACATGGAGGGAAAAGTACTTGGTTTGATTGTAATCGTATGTTTCTTCCTACTAATCATCAATTTCGGAGAAATAAGGAAGCATTTAATAAAAACAGATTTGAACGGTCATCTCCTCCACCCAGATTAAGTGGTGATGATATACTACAGAGGCTTTCTGACATTCTAACAATTATTGATTTTCTAATGCTATCAGAGTCTAAATTTCTGAGTTATGGTGTTGAACATAATTAGATTAAAAAAAGTATTTTCTGGACATTACCATATTGGAGAACTAATTTGATAAGGCATAATCTGGATGTTATGCACATTAAGAAGAACTTTCTAGACAATATTTTTAATAAAATTATGAATGTTAAAGGTAAGAGTAAAGATAATGTCAAAGTAAAGATGGACATTAAAGAGTACCGCCGGCAAAAAAATTTGAGAGTTAGTAACAACAATCGACGGTAAAATAATGAAGCCCAAAGCTCCGTACTCTTTCACGTTATAGCAAAAAAAGATCGATATGTCAGTGGTTTAAAGGTTTAAAGATGTCTGATGGCTATGGATCAAATATAATCCGATGTGATGACATGAAATCGGCAAGGTTATTTGGACTCAAAAGTCATGATTGTCACATAATTATGGAGGTTCTTCTTCAGATCATAGTCTGTATGTTACCCGATTACATATCAAATCCGTTGACTGAGCTTTATATTTTTTTCAAAGATTTATGTTCATCTAAACTAAGCGAATATGCTTTACGGAGGTATGAGGATAACATACCAATCATCCTCTACAAGTTAGAAAAGATATTTCCCCATGGTTTTTTTGATTCTATGGAACATCTTCCACTCCATCTACCTTACGAAGCTAGAGTTGGTGGACCTATACAATACCGTTGGATGTATCCTTTCGAAAGGTAAATGGTTTCAGATTTTTATTAAGTCTTCAATATTTTTGAATAAGTTGAGATAACATATTTTTATTAACTTGATGATTGTAATTGTTTAATAGATATTTGAACAAGTTAAAGAAATATGTTAAGAATAAAGCACGACCAGAATGATCAATATGTGAAGCATATTTGTCTCAAGAAACAACTCACTTTTGCTCCTACTACTTTGAGCGTAATATAAGGAGTACTAGAACAAAGATTGGTCATAACATGGACTTCAATGTAGAAGAACAATCACATGTTGCACTATCAGTATTTAGAAGGTAAGAAAAGCCCAGTGGCAAATGTGTTGAAAGATTTCTCAACGATTTAGAAATAAATACAATGAATTTGTATGTGCTACTGAACTGTGAAGAAGTTGAGACAATCTTAGAGTAAGTTTTTGCATAATGTTAATATTGAGTAATATTTATTTGAAATACTAAAGTATTATTTGTCACCAGGTATTTCGTAAGCAAGTTTCCTTTGATAGATTCGAGGGATATTATGCAAGTTGTTGCAAATGAATTTCCAACATGGTTCAGATCATATGTGAGCACATCAATTTTAAAAATTTAAATCTTATTTATTATAAAAAATACTAATATTTAAAAGTATTTCTAGGTATACCCTGATAACAAATGTTTCAATAAGGGTTTGCAAGCACTAGCATGGAGTCTAATGTGAAAAGTAAAAACTTGGTCAATATATATAGTGAATGAGTTCAGATTTCATACCAAGTCATGGAGTGAAGGAAGAAGAACTGAAAATTATGGAGTATGTATTAGAGGGAACACTCATGAAGAAGATGGGTGTGATTATTACGATATTTTGAATGAGGTTTTTGATTTAGAATACCCAGGCGAAGATGAGAATTTTGTATACTTGTTTAACTGTCAATGGTATGATCCAGTACAAAATAGAGGTACAAGGGTTCATCCTGCGTATGGTTTAGTAGATATAAAACATAGTAGAAGATACTGAAAGTTTGATTCATTTGTGTTAGCAAGTCAAATTATTCAAGTTTATTTCAGCAAATATCTCAGTGGTCGTAGAGACAAATAAGATTGGCTAGCTGTCATAAAAATAAAAGCATGGGGAATAATTGATCAACAATACATTGTAGCAACTGCACATCAAGATGATGAGATGTCAAGTTGTAGGCTTATTGAAATTGAGGAGATGCCAACTACAACCTCTAGTATTGAAAAAGAGTTAGAAAATGTGAATAGTTCAACTAGTTCAGGCGAAGATGAGAACGAGGATGCAAGTGAAGATACCCTTGAGAGCAATGAAAATAGTTTTGATGATTATGAGTAGTTTTTTGTAATTTAGAATTGTAGAATTTCACTATTTTGTAATATTTTGAATATTAATTTTTGAATTCTAAGAAAAGAAATTGTTAATTTTCAACTTGTATTTATTAACTGCTTTATTAACTATTTTTTGTAATTTAGTAACTGCTTTATTAATTGCTTCTTTTATTTATACTTTTTATATATTACAATGCTTTACTAATTGTTTCTTTTAATACAAATGGCTTCAGGCGATGATCCTCCCCGGAAATCATTTGCCTCAAAGTTCCGGCAGAAGAAGTTTACTGTTACTCCAAGCAGAGCCACACAGCCTGATGAAGGTGTGGGACCTTCAGTTCCACCTGCTGTTGTACCTACACCACCACCCAGGGGACAACAGCAGTCCCCGAGTGAGCAGGGTCATGGACCTTCAGATCCACCTGTAGTTGTACCTCCATACTTCCCTGGCCACTTCCCTCCTCCCTCGACGAGTCCTCACTACCCCTCTCCAGATTAGACACATGCCTCTCCATTCTATCCATATTACCCTCCACCATCATCACATGCAGTAGGTCCATCCACTAGTCCTCTCCCTCCTTACCCCTACCCATATTATTATCCCTATCCGGTGCAGCATGAACAGGGTGGACCATCTAGAACACCAGAGGTTGGCGCTAGCGATCATGCAGCTGCAACAGATAAGCGTCAATACATTGAGCCTGAGGGCGATAAGTAAGTTCAATTTATGTTATTAAGTTGTTTGTTTTTTTATATGTTATATGTTATTGACAAAAAAAGTAATTTGCAGCTTCAATCCTTCAAGGCCACCTATACATATGATCAAGGATATTATAAAGAATAAATATGATGCTCCATACTTATCCTGGAAGAAGATCTCAAAGTCGGTAAGAGATATGTGGTT
Organism: Dendrobium catenatum; assembly: GCF_001605985.2. Lineage (NCBI taxonomy): Eukaryota > Viridiplantae > Streptophyta > Magnoliopsida > Asparagales > Orchidaceae > Dendrobium > Dendrobium catenatum. The sequence goes on along the minus strand of NW_021320032.1, from coordinate 669,385 downwards.
TGGAGAATGTTAGGTATACTTTTTTTGGTATGATTTCAAATATGTGATTTAATTTATACTAATCTTTTTGTTATTGCCTAAATTTTTATAGAAAGAATTTAGGTGGTTTCCTGAGCACAGCACGAGGATCTGAACAAATTTTGAGAGGAGAGGAGCGACTCATCTCAGGGATATATTCCCGGACATTAAAAAGTCTGGGCAGCATCCTAATTGGATTGGAGAGGGCATTTGGGCTGATTTGAGTAGTGCTTGGGCGAACCCTGAGTTTATAAAAATGAGATAGCAGAATAAACAGAACAAAGCCTCTGACTGTGGTGGTTTAGGAAGTTCTCTTCATACTGGTGGATCGGTACCTCATACGGAACATAGGCGGGGAATGGTAAGAGTTTTAAATTAGTTTATTAAATATATTTATGTTATTATAACTATATCTTAAATTTTCAGAAAGAGTACATTGGTCGGGAGCCAACACCACTAGAGTTGCATACAAGAACTCATCAATATCAAGCTGATCATCAGTGGTTGATGAAAAGGCTAAGAAGGCTCATGTGAGTAAAATTTTTAGAAAATTTGGAATAAAATTTTATTTTAATAAAACTAATTATAATATCAATATAGAATTTATTTTATGGCTTTATTCTCGCATGATAATTTTGTACGAGCTCGAGAAAGCCGCCATTCCACTAGCGAGGGATGATCTTCAGGATCAGCCCAGACTTCTGAGTATCATACTTGGTCTGATGTTGTTGGTGGAAGACAGAAGCAAAGGATATATGGCTTGGGTTCACAGAGCTATGCTTATGAGGGTAGTTCATCCACCTCAGCATTTTATGATCCAAGTACTGGAGCTGAAGAAACTGTGAGTTAGAGGGTTGCAGCATTGACTGGAGAGATTGAAGAAATGAGAAGGGTTCAAAATGAAATGCAAGCAGGGCTACAATCCTACAGAGTTGAAAATCAGAGGAAGCAAGAGGAAGAGCAGCGACGAACATCTCGAGACAGCGAGGATACAGCTAAGGAGTAGAACTTTCTTATATTTATTGTGACTTTGTGAATTTGTGAAATTCTGAACTTGTGAACTTCTGAACTTATGTTTTATGATTGAACATATTAGTTTTGTTTACATTTAATATTTTATTTGGTTGTGCTTATGTATATAGTTGTGATAGTTGATTGAATAGAGCGGCGTGTTGCCCAAATCTTGTTATATAATATTTTTTGTGCGGGTTTAGAATTTAGGGTGAACCTCCCCCATATAGAGGGGAGGCTGTCAATTTTTTTTTTCAGGTGCTATAGGTTTTCGGTGGCCTACCGGTGGTTTGGCTGCCAGAAACTACGATACCAGACGGTTGATTGAAGCCGCCGGTAACTTCGTTAAACTGCCAGTATTATACCGGTGGTTGACGAAGGCACCCGGCGGTCTAGACCGCCGGTACGACCATCGGCCAAGACCGCTGGGAATCGTCAGTGTCGTACCGGCGGTTTACCGATGCATGCAGACTGTTGATATAACGCATGCCGGCCGTTGTAACCTCTGGCAAGCAGTCGTTGAAGGACCGCCGGTAAGCCGTCGGTCACCTGACTGACGGCACAACGGATGGAACACCGCCCGTATAAGGCCAGGTAATAACCGGCAGTATAAGCCGCCGAAAACTGTCGGCTAATTAAGCCGCCGTTAAAAACCGCCGACAAATTGTTTCCTCCGCCATTTTTTTTGGTGGTTTGATAACCGCTGCGAAGCTGCCGCTTTTTTTTGAAAACTGCAGGTGTTACCACCCAAACCGCCGGAACAAATTTCAAGTTTTGGATGATTTTCCTGTAGTGAGTGTATCATTCAAAAGCTGTCCCAACCAAACTACTAATAAATTGGCGTAAGAGCAAAGCATTAGTGCCTCAGTATTTTCATAAGTTGCTTTAAATTGAGCCAAGTATTATTTAGGATTGTAGGTGCCATTAAAAGTGTTGAACTTATTCATTGAATAGCCTTTAAGGTATGGCACTTAATCATATTTAGCTGGATATGGGTGACGCTTGCTTAGAAACTTTTATACTTGCTCTAAAGAAATTATAACTTTAATCTTTTTATTGATAATTGATTCTAGCTATTGATTCATCACCAGCTTAGATGTACTTGTAACATTTTTAAGAGTTTTAGATGAATAAATCGATCAGCCTCTTTTCCTTCTTCATTTGTGGTTTGTATTCAAGACACCTGGGATATTAGGTTGGGTGGTAGGTTAGTAGTAATTCTACTTGATATATGTTGATTAACTAGTTGATTCAATGTTTGATGATCAACTAGTTGAAAAAGTGCATGATTAGTAATGTTCTTTTGCATTAACTATATCATTGTAGCCATCTATGCCATAATTTTTATCATCTTTTTATTTAGTTATTTTATTTCCCTATCTTTTTGTACATTCTGAGTTTTATTTGCCTTTGTGCTTGTGCCAATGTCTCAGCAAGGACTTCTTCTTGATCATTATTTTGTGCATCATCTGAGGGGACTTCTTCTTTTAACTACCCGTACTAAGATTGATCTTCTTGAGAGGTTTTTGTTTTGGATGAAGTGGGCCCCCTTTGTCGCATCATTGGTAGCTATATATTTTATGTGGCTCATCACCATGCCCCACCAAATAAACTACCTCAACTTCCATGGTATCTTCATCATCATCTTTTTCTTGTACGTGAATCTAAGAGCAACACTTCCAATAGATTTTTGGCTTTGGATGCGGTATAGAAAGATCTTTGGTTGGAGGAGTACGGTAAAAATTACCTTCTTCTACGGGCATGAAGTTGACTTGCAATAGGATTCCCTGGAAGATTCTCCAAGCAATCGACTTTTGTCAATGTCAATAATATGTTCCTTTTCCTTAGATACCCATTATTGAAAAATTTTATAAAAGGTGGATCACTAGGAGGCTGTACAAAATGTCACGTCTATAGTAACTTTCTTCTACAGTAGTCTTCTTTTAGGAGGTCTCGGTCTCCAAATTTCTTTACCCTTCCACCACAATCTTTTGTTAGAAGTTTTTTGAATACAAAGTTCAAGTTTCATGCTCCAATATTCACCACTTAGAGCTGATTTTAATTTTTCTTGGATACTTATTTTTCATCAAGCCATTTTCTTTCTCAACTTTTTGAACTCTGTGTACTCTGGCGGATAGAGTTTTGTACTTCTACTTCTAAGGCACATGAGTTTGTTGTGGTTATTCCCAAAAAGAATGCTTTAACTCGTCAGAAGAACTATTTCTTTTAACCCAATTTAGATTTGCATATTTATTCTAGGTGGGAACATTAACCTATGGCTCCAATGCTGGCAGTGTAGATGGATGCATTAAGTATTTTGGCATAACTTTTAGCTTTCTAGATCAACAAGATCTCTACATCTCCTTATGTATTTTTAATATGCCTTCTTCTGACAAAATGATGGATAACTATCATTAATGAGAGTTAGAAAGAAGTTAAGTGATGTTCCTATTAATATGCTAATGGCACAGGAATGGTCTAGTGCATTTGAGTTAAAGGGGACATCTTCTAGGATTGGCACTACTCCTTAAATATATATCCCCATAACTATTGACTGAAGAATGTCATGTAGATCTAATGGATAATAGAATGACTCTTGTGCATCAAAACACATCATTGCAAAGAGACTTGTTGCTATAAAAGGTTGAGAAAGAGAATGCTGCTAAGATTCTTGGTTTGAATGGAGTTTTCTTAAAATTCTTAAAAAAACAAACTTTGATTATACATTGGTAAGAAAGGAGGAAATGCATGATAATTGTTTTCAAGTAAATACTATAATGGCATGACCCTCATTTGGCTAAATGATGCATCAAATAAATATGCTTTGATTTTATATAATCTCTGAAAGTTCATTAGGGATGTTAAGCCCTATAGAACTGGCCCAATGCTAACAAAGAGAGAAGTGAATTGGATAACTTTAAAACCAAAGAGAAAACTCAAACCAAAATCACTACAGAAATTAAGTGCAGAAGAAAAATAAACGCGAAAGCGATAATAAGAAAAGAACACACTGGATTTATAGTGGTTCGGTCAAACCTTGACCAACGTCCACTCCTTGGAGGCACCCTCCAAGTATTGCACTAAAACAAGTGTCTCTCCTTTAGCCCCCACAGCTAGGAGGAGAAGCCCTTACAAAATTATTTCCACCTTCCCCGGTGCGGTGGAGTCGCTGGGCCCTTTGACACCAAAGAGATCTTCTTCTTTGGTGAACTTACCTCGAGACAAGCCTTGAATCTGATGGTACTAAGGTGTGAGTTCTCCGGAGCAACCGTGTGGATCCCCCACCTCACTCCCTTGAGTTCCTCCCCCTCACAGGATCTTCTCCCTCTCAAACTCCACCCTTTCCTCTCTCCCTTTCAAGCTCTCTCTTCAAGTTTCCCCCACAAGAATGAAGCTACAATAGCTGCCAAAGACACTTACAAAGTGTCCCCAACTCAAAAACTTAGTAGAATTGGATTGACAACGCATAATCCAGAAAAAGTAAAAAATTCATAAATTGTTAATCCAAGCTCAAGTTCTTTTAAAAAGGCAAAAAAACTTTTTAATTCAAGATCTAAATCAAGGAATAAATTAGAGAAAGAAATAATAAATTTTCAAAAACACTTTTCATAAAATATATCTAATAGAAAATCAATGCATAAATTTTTGAATCAATAATCAAGATTTTCAAACTCAAGTATTGAAAGTATCAAGGGTTTTCTTAAGCTTTTTAAGAAGTATAAGAATGGTAAACATTAACTTTTTGGGCTCATTTTATGCCTCTTGACAATTGGTTGGCGCCTTGCGCATCTTTTGATACACTTTGTGTATTCTATATTTTCAATTTGGCGTCTTTGCACATCTTTTATTTTTGGCATCATTGGCCAATTTTTTTGAATATGCTTCCTTTCTTAAATCTTAAAAACAAAGGAAAACCCATCTTTGTGACAAAGCGAATTGCTTGATTAAGAAAATTATGAGTTAGATTCAAAAACTTGCAAAAGATTCCTATGCGATAAATAAAACGTAGGGAGATAAAAAATTTATTTCAAAAACCAATTTAAAAGTTGAAAAAGATTTTAAATCAAAAGTAGGATAACCTCTTTTAAAAACCAGAAGTTGAGAGTTAAAAATAAATGAGTTTTCTTTATTTGGCTGTTTTAGAGAAGTCAAACACAACTTACCAAAGATTTCAAGAAAAATCAGGAAGTATATTTTTCATTTTTAGAAAAGTGAGTGTGTGTGTTGATGAGAGAAAAAAAATTCACATAAACAAAAAGGGATAAAAAAAAAATGAAAAAGCAGAAAAATAAAAACGAAAAACATAAAAACAAAAACACAACAAAAAAAACACGAAAGGCTCTTAAACCATTATCTCTCTCCTGGTCCGATGCTTCAGAGACCAGATCTGCCCATGAGATTTTTGTCTTTCATTATTTCCCCAGTTTAAATTTTATTTCGTCTTGCCCTTTTCTTTTGTAGAAAGAATTCTTAAATTAGGGCACTGATTTTTCATATGTCTAGGCTTCCTGCATCGAAAGAAAATAACGTTAGAAGAAATCTGGACATCCTTACCACTTTTACCTTTTTTCCACTTTTGCTTATGCTTAGGTGAGCTTTGTGATTTGCTTGACAAGTAATTGCATTCGTCACCAACTAATCAATCTTTTTCTGTATCTCCAGCTTTTAGAATAATAGTTTCACCTGCATCCAAACGTCTTTGACCCAAACTTTGCTCGTAGGCAATGAGTGAGCCAATCAAATTATCAATAGAATACTCATTAAAATTTTTTGATTCACAAATAGCAACTACTTTAGCATCAAACTTATCTAGTAGACAACGAAGAGTTTTGTTAACTTTTTCAAAATATGAAAAATCTTTTCCTAAAGCATGCAATGAGTTTACAATTTGAATGAATCTGGTATGCATGTCTAAGATCGTTTCATAAAGTTTCATGGAAAATAATTCAAAATCATGCATTAAAAAATCCAACTTGGATTGCATGATTTCATTCGTGCCTTCGTATATGGTATGTAGTTTATCCCAAACTTCCTTACCAGTAGTGCACATGGATACTAACATAAAATCTTCAGAATTTAAAGCACAGAAAAAGCAATTTAAAGATTTTGCATTCAGTTGAGCATTCAGTTGTTCTTCCTTATTCCATTGATTAAAAGGAATATCAGTTTTAACTCCATTAATAATACGTGACGGTGATGAATAACCAGTTAAAATCATATGCCACATGTAAAAATCAATCGATTGCAAGAAAATAGACATGCGAGTTTTCCAAAAATCAAATGACATATTTTCAAATAAAGGAGGTCTGGTGATTGAATAACCTTCCGCAATAGTACAATTAGCCATGGATCAAAATTCAAAAGTTTTTAAAAACTTATTTTATGAAAACTTGCTCTGATACCATTTGAAAGTTCGTTAGGGATGTTAAACCCTATAGAACTAGCCCAAGGCTAACAAAAAGAGAAGTGAATTGGATAACTTTAAAACCAAAGAGAAAACTCAAACCAAAATCACTACATAAATTAAGTGCGGAAGAAAAATAAATGCAGAAGCGATAATAAGAAGAGAACACACCGGATTTATCGGTCAAACCTTGACCTACTTCCAGTCCTTGGAGGCACCCTCCAAGTATTGCACTAAAACAAGTGTCTCTCCTTTAGCCCCAACGGCTAGGCGGAGAAGCCCTTACAAAATCACTTCCACCTTCCCCGGTGCGGCGGAGTCACCGGGTCCTTTGACACCAAAGAGATCTTCTTCTTTGGTGAACTTACCTCGAGACAAGCCTTGAATTCGATGGTACTAAGGTGCGAGTTCGCCGAAACTACCGTGTGGATCCCCCACCACACTCCCTTGAGTTCCTCCCCCTCACAGGATCTTCTCCCTCTCAAACTCCACCCTATCCTCTCTCCCTTTCAAGCTCTCTCTTTAAGTTTCCCCCACAAGAACGAAGCTATAATGGCTGTCAAAGACACTTATAAAGTGCCTTGCCATAGCTTAAAAAGAAGCTCTCAAAATGAGCTCATTAATGCAAGTTGCCGACATTATCGTCCAGGATGATAGGTATATCGTCCTGGCCGATCAGTACAAATTCAGCTCATCAGCCCGGGATGATTTGGGACGATCAGAAGAAAATTGGTTACATCATCCTGGCCGATATTACGATCGTCCAGGCCGATTAGTTTAAAACCAATTTTAGTCATCCTGATCATCGCCCTGAATTTGAGCTGTCCGATATAGATTGTCCAAGACATCGTCCTGGCCGATGTGATCGTATCAGTCAACCATTAATGCTTTCCAAAGATACCAGATCAATTTAGGCATAATTGAGTTAGATCGGCCTGGACGATATAAATATCGTCCTGGACGATTTCCTAAAACAAAGAATTCCTAAACTGATTATGGCGGTTGATTCTTTCTGAATTAAGACTATCATCCTGGCCGATACATGTATCGTCCTGGCTGATACATGTATCGTCCAGGGCGATATCAATGACGGCTGCCTTAATGAGGATGCCCTAATTAGGGTTTCTGATTTTGGACATATCATCCAGGACGATATAAATATCATCCCGGCCGATATTACCAAAAATAGAAATATTATAGGAAACAACAGGAAATCTTCCAAGTTATAAATCAACAGATCCCACACCAAATACAATAAACTCAAGAAAGGAAAAAGATTACAAACTGACACAGACTTAGTCTACCCAATCTTGAGCTGGTTCCAAATTGCAGTCCGATCGTGTGGACTTGAAATGTTAGCACAAAAGGCAATCGTAGAGAAATAAGGAATGTTTGCTATCATCAAAATCATAAACCATGATCCACAACAATCTCAACATTGTATATTATCAAATTCCTCTTGAATAATATATTGAAGTAAGAATCAATTGTAGATTTCCTTTAATTGTTGAAATAAGATTGTGTCACTTACCATTAATACAATTTACATTATTAAATTTGGATTGATTTAATATTGTTGTTTAGATTGTTAAAGGAAAGTATCTTATAAACCATTTTTAGTTGTGTTATCATTGTTTCAATGGCTTATGTAAACTAAAACATATCCTCCCTCTCATTTTTGTATCTTTCAATTGATTGGAAACTCCTGCTAGACTTGATGGTGTAGACCCTTTTTTAAATTTATTGAAATGATACATATATATTTTTAACTCATTTAAATATATATAATTTTGATTCAAATTAAGGTATTGGGGTTCTTTTCCAGTTTTCATTTCGACAGCCTGCTAGCATCCTCTCCCTGGGAGGGGAGGCTGGGGAGGTCACTTTCCCTTTTGGTTTGACTCGGCCGAATCAAATTGATAGCCAAGAGTTTGGTAGAGCGAATTAATCCCAAAGATAGTCTTCAAGTCTTCAAATTGTGTGCAACCTGTTATTTGAGCAACTTAATTAAATTGAAAAAAAAAATTCTTCCCCTCAAAAATATGAAAACATTTCAGTGCCCCCTCCTATCGCGGGGATGGAACTTGCCCTTTTGGCTCGACTCAGTCAGATCAAATCAACAGTAAGGAGATTGGGAGAGCATTGTGATCCCTTGACTAGATCAGGTCAATGACCAAGGGCTTTAGGGGATTGTATTAACACAGGACTTCCTTCAAGCCTTTTGATAAATATAATAGAGAGGGATATAAGCACCGATCATAGAAGGGCAGAGCCCGATTGGGCAAGGTGGCAGAGACTAACAGCTTACGTGCTAGAGTAGAGGTGGATAGAGTAAGGTCTACCAGTGGCATTGGCTCATAAGAGAGGTCAGCATCTAGTGGCTGGGACGAAAGTAGGTCGGGCTGGATATGGCTTACGATCCGTTCCACTAGAGTAAGCAGATGGAGGTTAGATAAAGGAACGACGGCGGCTGCTATTATATGGCATAGTTGACGTCAGGTGAAGGAGATTGCGAGCCCTAAGGTAACTCATGAAATCTTTTTTCTTTGGTTATGAGTGCATTTGTATGCAAATGGGGAGCTTGAGTGGTTTTGTGCATGAGGGAGTTGCATCTAGTTACAAGGGATAGTGGGGGAAGTTCAGTCATGTAAGCCGAAGTCAGTCAGGAGTGGGGGTCTTGCATGTATTATGACTATAGTTTAATAACACAGTTGATTATAAAGCTATACATCGAAGAAGATGCAGGACTAAACATTCCCCAAGAAAGTGTATTTCACAAGTTAGTATGAGGCATTAGCCTTAATGCATATTGATCTTAGCTAAGCTTTTTTTTCATATTTCATTCCGTCTCCCTCTTCTTATGTGTAATCAACAATGCTTACATGTGATGCAAAAAGGGAACTTAGTATTCTAGGTTTATCCTATGTGGTTGTTTGAAGTGATAAAAAAAAAAATTCACGTTTCTTCCACTGTTTGAAAATGCAATACTTAGCTTGTTTATATAGTAAATTTAAATAGGGCTTAATATAGTTGACCCAAAGTTAATAATAACCTTGTTTTATTATGCATATAAGGTGTTAAACTTAATATCTAGATTTAATCAATTCTATTGTAGTCGGGTTGATAGTTTTCCTTTAGAACGAGCAATAAGACATAAGGCTGACTTGACATCTCCATATTTCTACTAAAACATTGTTATGTTTGATATGATTTTAAGGATGGCTTGATTAGATATGTAATTTTTCACAATTGTCCACATGAAGAAGACTTCAAGGTTAGATTTGCTTGAAGAGAAACAACTTTATTTCTCTTATGATTTTTTTGTTTATAGCGCATATTTTTGATGTAGATCAAGTTTATATTGTGTTTACTCTTATACTTGTTTATTTTATGTTTACTTTTTACCTAGATATTTAGAATGGATCAACAAAACTATGAGATAAGTATTATATAAATTTTGTTATTTTTAAATAAAGTTAGTATTTATTATGTCATCTGATTCGACTAGTCGAACCATCAAACCGCGAAATCCTTCTTGCAATTTATTGTATGCTCCAGTTTTCACAACTATGTTAATTATGCATTAAATCAAATTTTTTTATTTATAAAAATATAAATACATCATTGTTTTTTTAGTTGGTTAGTTTTTGTTGAAGCATTATTTTTAGAAATTTGACTTTATATCATATAATACTCATCATTGAACACTTGTTTCACAATATTTTTTACTATGATGAATTATGGGATTTAAATAAGTTCATGAGTGACAATCAACGTTACTAAAAGGCAAGCCAAGAAGGTACAAACACAAGAATTTTTTATGAGTATGAAAAGAGAAGAACAAAGAAAAGAGTATTGCTAGGTCAATAGTCTTCTTAAAAAGTGCCAAACTTTTTTAAAATATGTCTCTTCACTTTTTATTTAGATCAGATAACTATAGGGAATGTCATATAATAACAAATAGCCCCTTGTATGGTCTTACTTGGACACATGTTAAGGCCTAATAGGCGTTTTGAATAGATGCATATTTCTTCAACCTCTTGTTGAGTCCCCTTGTGTCAAGTACATGGGTGAGTGGACATAAATGGGTCCACTAATGAGTGCTGAGCTAAGTAGACTATTGTTGATGAGTCCTTTGAAAGCTTTGCTGATCTGTTGGAGGGAGTCCTTCGATAACTAAAAATTGGGAGGCAAGTAGGTCATAGAAGTAGTTGACTTTGTGGTTAGCTAAGTGTGATTAGATGAGCTTGAATCATTTTAGGAAGGTCCTTCTTTATAGCTTAGTTGATATATTTCATTAATCACACTTTACTCAAGGAGTTGACAAGTGGTTTTGAGGGTGTGCTTCAAGTTGAGGGCGAGTTATCATTTGAGTGATGCATGTGAATCATTGGGCTTTGATTATAAAAAAAAATTGTATAACCCAAATTGCATCTCTTTTAATAAAAATGCCTTTTACGTATATCTTTTTTGTACAATCAATAAGATAATTTTCTCAAATTGAGGGAGTGCCATACCATCATAAACAAATCATCACAATGCTATATTTACAGAAGCACCAGAACATTGCCAATTCAGTGTTGTAGTGATGGAGGACTAAATTTAATCTAAGGGCTTAGTGCCAAGGCGTTATGTAGGGAATACCAAAGTGCCAAATTACTATAGCATCGTAGTCAAAGATAGTTACATACAATTGAACCAAAAAAAAATTGATGCAACTAATAGTGAACTAAGACGTTAATTCAATAATGTTATGATGCTACCTAGTAAGAGTTATTGTGATTCCTAGCTAGCATCCTTCATTTAATTTATAAGGAGGCCTTGCATGAACTGAAAATATAGTATGATCTACAAACCTGATGGAGTAGAAGAACAATTGGGGGATTTAAAACTTAACTTCTCTATGCATAAACATATGGTAGTTAGAGTTATGGGATCTTAAGGAGAATTTAAAATTATAGTTGAGAGAAATTATAGCCAACAATCCAACAAACTTGATAGAGACGATGAGTAATTATGCCACTCACAGTAATATTAAGAAAAACCTAATTATTGTAAACATGAGTTTTTTAAGTTTCTTAGGTTTAGAGTACTTTAAATAGAAAACTTTCTTCTCAAATCAATAGTTGTTAATTTTCAACTGCTCAGCCTTTTCATTTAAGGTAAGATAAATTTAGCAATTCATATAAGTAGTACTAGTGTGACCTTAGGGTAATTCAAAATTTCATGGGATTGATACTCTTGTCATCACGTTATAATTTATATGTCAAATATATTTGCTTAGAATAGGATTTACGCCATAGCCTAGTGACCATAATTAAAAGAATAGTAGTGTGCTTGACAAGTATTTAGGAGTTATTGTAAGGGATTACAATTAATTATTATTATTATTATTATTATTAGGAGAAACCCACAAAGGGGCCTACACATTAATTAAAGAAAAATGGTACGCAGTCCTTAAGGGGATCTCAAGCTAGCTATTGCTCAAAGAGCTACAAAAAAAAAAAAAAAACCTAGGAGCTCGAGTTCCCCACTAGAAAAAAGTACAGAAATCCTTTAGTAGATGCTATGGTGCTTAAGAACAAGCACCCAAAAAGGAGCTAACAAAAAAATAATCAAAATGCTCCTCGCAACCAATCCCCTTGGCAACCTTGCAATCATCAACCCAAAAATTAACCTGCAAAAAAGACTGATATGCAAGAAGAGTATAGTAGTAAAAATGCTTAAACAAAATATTAGGATAGCCCAAAAAAGGATACAACCGGAAGAAGGGTAAACAATCCAATTTCAGGAAAAACCAACTACTAGAGTCGATCTGAACCAAAAAAGGATACAGCCAATAAAAAACACCAATGCTCCCATCATAAAGACCATACCAGGAAAATAGGAATACTAAAATAAACTCTGCCTAGCTTGGGTTAAGAGGATCCAGAAAGCACAAAATAAACCAAATCGATCCAGAATTGCACAACTACAACCTTTACCCAAGCAAACGCCCAAGCAAGGAGACGGAATGGAAATACCCCAGCAACAAATTAGAGACAACCAACCAAACCTCCCGGTAAGTAACACGAAGAGGCAGAACAACCGGCAGGAAAGAACCAAACCAGAAGATCTCAATGCAACAAAATATCCACTGGATAATACCCAATAAGATCTCAATTAACAACCACCAGATAATACCTGAATAGATCTCAATATAGCAATACAACATAAAGAACAAAAAATAACCAAACAAAGAGGAAGAGAATACATTCACCAACCAAAAACCCAAGTAGCAGAAAAGACCAAGCCTGAGCTTAGAGGCAAACAGAACAACCCCAGGCAACCAAATAAGATAAAACAGGAAATGGGAACCCCACGACCACTAGAATGGGGTAGAGGCACCAAAACTAATGCTTAACATAAGATAAACCAATTTGATCCAGTCCAAGATGGCCTTTAACAAGATAAGGCAGCTGAGAAAAAATAAGCTTATTCAAACCATTAAAATCACATCCCAAATTGGCCATAGCCTTTGCACAGGCATTCCCCTCATCCAAAATGATAGAAAAGGAGCAGTTCAGAGAGTTCAAAATGCCTCTAATGTCCCTTTGAATGTAAAACAAAGTAGAGGAACAAATGTTATCATCCATCACATGGAGAGAGTTGTAGTCAAAATAGAAACCCACTTCCAGCACAATATTACTAAGATAAAGGTTAATACAGAGACTTAAGCCATGAAGCACATCATGGTACAAAGAAACGTTAACATCACCATTAGCAACTTGCCCAACAAACCCCAAAATGTAGGTTCCATTATGATCTCTATTAACACCTGCACAGCCACCAATATTACCAAATCTAGCACTAGCCATGTTTAACTTAAAAGAATTGGGATGAGGCTTATTCCAAATAAAGCACCTCATCACCCTACTAAGATTATACATCTTCACATTAATACCAAAAGTGGGGGAAGTAAATAAAAAATTCTTGAAATTCTTAAAAGAGAGTAAATTAGCAGAATAAAGGGCAGCCACTTTATCCTTAACTTTTTGAATAATTCTCTTGTAATTCATAACAAACACCATTGAAATGAGAATCATTTCTCTCCAACCAAAGAAATCTAAGGATAAGAGAGGGAATAAGATTTCTGACATGGACTTTAGGCTTAATAATACAACAATCAAGCAGATGGTATATAGAAATCCTAGTAGTAAAGAAGTTAATTTGGAAGATGTCTTCAAAATAAGTCCAAACCTTAAAATCCAATGGGTCAGAGATGAAAACATGTTGCATATTGTCAACATGGTAACAACATTGACATTTAGAAGGAAAGATAAAACCTCTTTTCCTTAAATTCTCATCCGTAGGAATAAGCTTGTGAAGAATTCTCCATATAAAGTATGAAACCATAGAGGGGAAACTTTTATGCCAAATCATTTTGAAAAGGTTAGAAGACTCATTTTTAGCTCTAAAAGAATGCCAAGCATCCTTAACTCTAAACATGCCATCTTTAGTAAAAGTACAAAGCAACATATCATTAGAGTTAATGTTTAGAGGAATCTTTAAAATAAGCTGAATAATAAAGTTAGGAAGAACAGTATAAAGTTTCTCCAAATCCCAACTATTATTAGAAAAAAGGTAATTAACCTTCACATTAGCAATGGAAATAGAGTTCAATAGAGAATCAATCAACTGACCATTTAGCCACTGATCTTGCCAAAAGTAAATATTGCCTTTACCAAGACCTCAAACCATGGAAGGCTCAACATTCCATTTAACCGAGCAGAGCCATTGCAAAGCTTTAGAGTTGCCTTTACTAAAATAACACATGATAGGATGTCTCCCCCTACAATACTTGGCCATCATAAAATTGGCCCAAAGACTCACATTGGCCCTAAGGTTATACCAAAGTTTGAAAGAAAAAGCAGATGCCAAATCAAGCATAGTCTTACACCCTAAATCATCTTCTTGTAAAGACCCTCAACATTTACCCCAGGAAGACCAATGAATCTTAGAATTGTTCCCATAACCTTTCCAAGAAAAAATTATTAAAATTTCTATCAATTCTATGGCACACTATCTTAGTTGAAAAAAGAGTTTGAAAACTATAGATCAGAATAGAGAAAAGAACACTTTTAATAAGAATAAGATGGCCCCCAAAGCGTAAAATAATAGAATCCCAATAAGGCAATCTGTTCTGCACCATAAAATTAAATCATAAAAAGAAAGGACTTCTTTCTACCCTTATAGAGAGGAATACCCAAATATTTTAAAGGCAAAACTCCTTGAGTAAAACTAGTAAGATTTTTAATTTCCAAAAGAATATCAGAAGAAACATTCTTCGCAACAATAAAACAGCACTTATGCCTATTAAAAGCCAAACCACTAACTGATTCAAACTGATCAAAGAAGGACATAATTTTATCAGTCCTATTCATAGAAGCAGTCGAAAACATAATGAAATCATCAACAAAATATAAATGAGAGATTTTAATACCACTTAAGGTTCTGAAGTAGAGACTAGGGCATTTCTCAAAAAGATCAGCGAGGTCCCTAGAAAGGTAATCCACTGCAATAATAAAGAGCACAGAGGAAATGGGATCCCCTTGTCTAAGCCCATGAGAGGCCATAAAGAATAATTAATTATTCTTTCTTGCATTGTATATTACTGACTTGATTACTAATTTAATATTATTCTTATCTTTAGTGTTGCTTTTTTTGTTAATTTTTACTTAAAGATACTATTATGGCATTATTAATTATTATATTATGTAGTGCTTTACACTTCTCATTTTGTGTGTGTCACTATAGTTTGCATTATAGGAACCAACAAGGAGAAACTTTATTTGATTCTAAAATAGAAAAGCTCTTCAAAAAATTATAATATCTAAAAAATCATAAAAATAATTAAAAAAGGCTAACCCTGCTAAGAAGAATGAATAACCCATACTACTTAGAGAATATTCTTACCCTATAGCTGAAGGTATTCACCAAAGTATTAATAGACAAATATTCAGGATATCAATTTTGAGTTAAAATATATTATCATCCAAATGGTATAAAATTCAAGTTTGGCGGAACCCCTATAAAAGATTAGAACCTATATATAGTCAGTTTTTTTGGAGATATATGGTTTATAGAGTACAATAAAGTCTCTAATAATGTCATTAGACTAAAATTAGTTTCATCCTCATTAAGGAACAAAGTTAAGATGTGGTTGAACAATTTACCGCATGCTCAATTACAACATGGAATGATTTAGTTCATGGATTTCTAAGCAAGTATATCCCCCATCAAAGACTTTAAAACATAAAATGATATTACCTCATTCAGCCAATTAAATTAAGAATCAGTTTAAAATTATTAGGAGAGATTCAAATAATTTCTTAGAAAAAGTTCCAACCATTCATTGGATAATTGTCTTATCATTCACACGTTGTATACTGATCATTTAGATTTTCTTAGATCCATTATATATACAGTTACTAGAGGTTCATTGATGTTCAAACCCTTCAATGAAGCATATACTTTGATTGAAGAAAGGGTCACTAATGATGTTTTATAGCCATATCAGAGAGTAAACCCTAAAAAATTAGCTAGCATGTATCAATCAAATGCTTTATCAATTTTAAGTGTACAAGTAACTGCTACATATAAAATACTATATAATATTATAGTTAGTACATCCCAAAGCACACCATTACTTATAGAAGAGAGAATGTTTGGATCATCTAGTGACCCATGTACATTAGGGGTTGAACCAATAAATGCCATCAATATCGGACAAAATAATCCTTATATTAATACTCATAACATAGGTTGGAAAAATCACCCTAACTCAATTTGAGTAATAATCAGAATGGTGGTGATAATTTGAATTCTAGCCAACCCAACCAAGTAGGAAATTGGAACCCACCTCCTCAGAACTATGGTAATTCAAGACCTAATTATTCACTTTGATTTAATTCAAATAATAAAATTAAGGATAAAAATTCTTCTTTAGAAGATATAGTTTTGTAAATGGGTATCTAGCTACAAAGTCTAGTAGCTATAATAAGAAACATTAAAATTTAGTAAGGAAAGTTAGCAAGCTCTTTGAATGATAAATTCTAGGGAACCTTACTTAGAAATACATATGTAAATCCTAAATAAAAAGCTTAGGAACATTTCAAAGCTATTCATTTGAGGAGTGGAAAAGAGTTATAGGAATGGTTAGGAAAGAAGAGAAACATATAGAATATATTTTTGAGGAGGCACCCATAGTGTCCCCAAAGTCCGAAGAACAACTCAGGTCATTAACGAAGTAGAATAACCTATTAAAAAGGTTGTCACCTTTTTCTTAGAGATTATTAAAGAAAAATTTAGATAGAAAATTCTCTAAGTTTTTACAGGTGTTTAAAAAGTTAACAATTAACATAAGCTTTATAGAAGCCCAAGAGAAAATACCTACCTATACTAAAATTCATGAAATATATCTCTAGAAAAAAGAGGAAATTAGGGAACTTTGAATTAATAGCCATTTATTAAGGAATGCAGTGCAATCATCCAAAAGAAGATCCTTCGAAAGCATAAGGATTTAGGTAGTTTTAACATCCTTATGGTTATAAGAGATAAGTTTTGTAGGAGAGTATTAAATGATTTAAAAGCTAGCATAAATCTCATGCCCTGATCAATCCTTAAAAGACTACACCTAGAAGAATTTCAACAAATGCTTGTTACACTTTAGTTTGTTGATCGTTCATTCACCTATCTAAAAGGGGTAGTAGAGGATGTATTAATAAGGGTAGATAAGGTTTTTTTTTAAGACTTTATTGTACTAGATATTAAGGAAGACATTGAAATACCCATCATCTTGGGTAAACCTTTCATAGATATAGGTAGGGTTATGATTCATGTGAAGAAGGGATAATTGACCATGAGAGTTCAAGATTAAGAAATCACCTTCAATGTCCTAAAATTAATGAAGTTTCTTAAAAACCAG
Organism: Dendrobium catenatum; assembly: GCF_001605985.2. Lineage (NCBI taxonomy): Eukaryota > Viridiplantae > Streptophyta > Magnoliopsida > Asparagales > Orchidaceae > Dendrobium > Dendrobium catenatum. The sequence goes on along the minus strand of NW_021320032.1, from coordinate 651,986 downwards.
AGTGAGGAATGTGGTAGAGTGCTTATATGGAGTATGTTATTAATAGATATTTAAGTTATATTTAATTTAGAGTTATTATTGTGTGAGGATAATTTATGAGATGTAGACAGAGTTTCTAGTTAGATGATTAGTGAAGCCTTCTAGAATGTTTAAAGAGATATGAAGTGTTAGATACAATATCTCTTTTGAAACCTTTGAAAACATCTATTGTAGAGGCACCAATTCTTGAATTAATATAATTGCCTACCCATTTAAAGCACATTCTTCAAAGAGGAATCAACTTTATCTGTCATTATTTCTACTGAACTTAAAGAAGATCTATAAGGTAAAGGTTAAGTGTTAATTTCAATAGTATTGTCCTATCTTAAATATACTAAAATTATTATTTTTCGTTGATATTACGCAAGGAATATCACCCAAAAAAGTAAAAAAATTCTTATGTTTTGGACCAATAATGCTGCACTTTAACTACCAGCGCCTCTTCGTCATGATGCCTCAGTGCCATATTATGAAATCATAGTGCCGGTACCTTACAAAAAATTATATGTAATTTAGTACCCCTATAGATCCAAGGTTTGCGCTATAACACTTCACATAACCAAAACTCCAAAAATTAGAACTGCAACACCAGTCTTGGGAAATTTGAGTGTTAGGGCACCAAGCTTCACAACACCACAATGCTAGATTGCACATTTAAGTACCATAGATCTCAAATTTTGCAATACCACAATATAATAGTTGAATAGAATATAGAGCAACACTAACTCAGCTAAGCAACACACTAGTTCTGTTAGTAGACATATCGAGTCAATGCAGCACCGCAGTGGTGCAAGCCCAACAATGCCGAGGGACTAGTTCATTCGATAATTCCATTGCACAATAACTTCTAGCACCACAGCACCTGAGTCCATTTTTTAATAAGAATAAATAATTTTTTCATTTCATTTTAGATAGATTTATGTCATAGTTCAATCATAATTTGAATCTAGTTCAATCCAGATTGTAGTGCCCTATTAGAGTAAAATCTAAGGGAGGCTAGTGGAGAGAAGGATATTATATTTGGGAATTATTAGCATATCTCTTATAAGTAATTAGACATTTAGAAGAGAAAGGAGTGTGGAGAGTGTATTTTTATAAACTGAGTGACTTATGATATAAGCATTTTCTCTTTTGGACAAATGATGAAATCTGGTTTGCTATTTTGACACATCATCTTACTAATATCTTAATTTTGGGCTAACTATCTGAATCTATTATTAGTATTAATATAAACCTAATACTTAAAAAAATAAATAGATGTTTCTAATATCTCTTGAACATAATTTAATACATATAGTGGCCATGTGTGTAGTTAAAATCTAGTTTGATATATTGCCTCAGTGGAGGAATATTAGAACAAATATTATTGTTATAACGGAATGTTTCTTTGCCTTTTTATTTTTATTTTTAGTTAAAACCCAAGGAGAGGCCTATGCTTTAATAAATAAAAATGATTACATAGTCCTTAAGGGAGACCATCAGCTCACTAATACTCGAACGAGCTACAAAACAAAGTAAAAAAAAACCGATGAGCCAATAGTTTCCACTAAATAAAATTACAGGGAAACCTAGAAACATTCTATAGATGCTATAGAAAAGCATCCAAAAAAGAAAGATAAAATTAAAGAAATGAAACACAATCTTTTTTCAAAAAAGCTTGATGTCAGCCATAACCACCTCCACCTGCAAATCAAAATGTCTACAAATGCAAAAGCTATAGCACAAAAAATTATAGGTTAACCAAAAATAATAATCTAAATTTAAGCCAGTACCAAAATAAGAATAACAAAACCTGCATAATAATAAGTAATCAAATTCCTACAACCACATTAAGACAAATCGAGGATAATGACTTATAGAGCTCACAGTAAAATTAAAATAGGAAGCCTCATTAAGGAAATCTATAAGCCACTCAATCCTACCCTCAAGAGCAATCAAGAACACCTCAAAAGGCCCCAACCAGCAAAGCTTAAAGTCCCCAGAAGAACAGCACGAAACCTCAAGATAATCACCAATAGTCAAAGCAAAAATAATCCCCAAGCCAATCAACCAAAACAGGTTGGACAAATACCAAGCCAAAATCCAATGACCAATGGGGACAAATACCAACCCCAAATCTCAACCAAACTCACATGGATACCCCCAGCGCACCAAAATAGCAACCTGAAGGTAGGAGAGCAACAACGAGATAAGCCATCAGCCACATAACCTGTGCAATCATAGCTCAAGTCAAGATCCACAAAGACAACAACTAAATTGAAAGCCACAGAGAGATGCCCATAGCTATTCAATGACAACAGAATAGAATAATACCCAAAAAATAAGAGCAACACAATATAGCACAAAGAACCCCAAAGAGAGAACAAACTTAGAAGCCAGCATAGAGAAACACTAGGCCAGGCGACCAAAATAAATAAACCAAACTAAAGAGAACACCCCACACCTTTAGGAAGAAGTAAGGAAGATAAAAAAACCATCCAACCCGAGAAAAACAAAACCAACAACACCACATACAAAGAAGAAGCCATAGTGATAATTCCCATTAACATATGAAATAGTAGAAACACCACTAACCACCAGCAGATAATGCCATGGAGCCATATTATATCGATGACACCTAAAAAAAACCCAACAACATAAAGTCCATAGAAAACCCTAACACACCACCCAGCACACCACCCAGGATAACCAAAAAAGGCCCATGGACAAAGAAAATGAAGAAAGCCACCAAAAAAACCAGTTAAGTTCTAACATAGGAAAGACCAAGCGCATCAAGTTTAAGAATACCTCTAAGAGCCACCAGAATAGTGGACCAAATAACATCAAAAAAGCCGTCAAGGCTACACCCCCAATTAGCAAGCCAAGAAGCACACACATTACCCTCCTTGTAAATACGATGAAAAGAATAATTCAAAAAAATCAATAGATTTTTAATTTCTCTAACTTGATAAAAAAGATAAGGGATGTAGCACATATTATCATTATCATATAGAAATTGGAAATCATAATCAGAGTTAACCTCTACAAACAAGTTAGTTAAGTCAAGAGAGATACATAACTTAATACCGTAAAGAATCTCCATGGTGATATCAACAAAATTATTACCATTCTGTAAAGGACTCGCAAAGGCCATAATAAGGCTACCATTACTATCTAGAACCACCACATCCCATAGAAGAGCCACTACTAGTATCATCCATATTTAACTTTAAAAAATTAATTGAGGGGGGGGGGGTTCCAATAAATAATTTTAGCCTTTAAAGTAGTTGGATTACCCTCCAAGTTAAGGCCTAAAGAAAACCCAACAAAATAATAGTTTTTAAATTCAGTAGTTTAACATCATCCACAAGAGACAAAACTTTATCCTTCACCTTCTGAATAACCTTATGATGATTTATCCAAACATCATTAAAAAGAGAATTATTCCTCTCCAACCATAAGAACCATAAAATGAGAGAAGAAATAACATTACGGATGTGTCCATTATAATTCAAAAACCAAGCATTAAGCATAGATTTGAGGGATAAATGAGGATTAAAGCAGTTTAACTTAAACAGATCATCAAAATAAACTCAAGTTTTAACAACAATAGGGCCATAAATAAAAACATGATGCATATTCTCCAAATGGTAACAACATTAACACTTGGAAGGAAACATAACCTTTTTTGGTTAGATTACCATCAATGGGAATAAATTTATAAAAAATTCTCCATACAAAGATGGCCACAGTAGTAGGAATTCTCTTATGCCAAATCAAGAAAAAAATATTATCAATATTTCTCCTAGATCTAAAAACATGCAAAAAACTCTTTAAGTGAAAACCACCATCTTTGGAAAAATCATACAAGATAATATCCTTACAAGCAGTACTGATAGGCAAGTTCAGAATTTTATGAATAATGCAATCAAGAATAACATTAGAGAGTTTCTCATAGTCCCAACAATTGTCTTTAAAAAAATAATTAACCTTAATTGAAGCAATAGAGGAAGAATTCAAAATAGAATCAATAGAATGTTTACCTAACCATCGATATTGCCAAAAGAAAGCATTATCTTCACCAAGCCCCCAAGCAATGAAGGGCTCAACAACCCATTTAACCTTGCAAAGCCTTTGGCACACTCTAGAATCAATTTGCTTAAAATAACAAGTAATAGGGTGCTTGCCAACACAATATTTGGAAAACATAAAATTAGCCCAAAGGTTAACTTTAGCACGAAAATTACACCAAAGTTTAAAAGAAAAAAACTATAGTTAAATCATTCATATTCTTGCATACTAAACCTTTTTCAGCCAAAACATCATAACATTTATCCCAAGCAGTCCATGTAATTTTGGAATTTGTAGAAATACATTTCCCAAAAAAAAATATTGATAAGCTTATGAACTCTATTACAAACAACTTGAGTCGGAAGAATAGTTTGAAAACTATAAACCAGTAAAGAACATATAACACTTTTTATAAGAGTAACTCTACCACCAAAGCTAAGAAAGTTAGTCCCAAGAAAAAAACTTATTTTGAACGGAGGCAATAAGATCGTCAAAAAGAAAAGTTTTCCATCTGCCTTTAAAAAGAGAGACACCAAGGTACTTAATGGGTAAATGATTATGAACTGTTTCTCATGATACCTAATGAATCCATTTCTGATATGTACACAAGATTTACTCAAATAGTCACCTCTTTACATGCACTTGGTAGGGAACTAACGAATGTTGAAATGGTTACTAAGATTCTTCATTGTTTACCTAATACTTATGATGCTAAAATTACTGTAATTACAGAGTCTAAAGATCTAAACAATTATTCAATTCATAGTCTTCTTGGTTCACTTATTTCTTACGAGCAAGGAATTAGCCAAAGAAAGATTGATGCAGGTGAACCACAAAAGGAAAAGAACATAGCACTAAAAGTGGAAAAGTCTGAGAGTGAACACTCACAACCTGAGGATGAAGATAACATTGCATTAATGACTAGCAGAAGCTTTCTGAAGAGGAAGCAGAAGAGACACCAGCAATGGAATAGAGGTAAATTTAATAGAAATGATAAGGTTTCTAATGATGTGATTTGCTATGAATGCAGGAAACCTTGTCATATCAAGACTGATTGCCCAAAACTCAAAGCTACTCCTAGTAAGGAAAAGGTAGAGGAGAAACCAACTGTAAAGAAGGGCAAGAAGAATTTTCAAAGAGCTTTCTGGGCGGACTCAGCTTCAGATTCATCAGAGACTGAAAAGGAAGAAGAAGTCATCAATCTTTGCTTGATGGCAGATAATCTTAATCAGTCAGATCAAGAAGAAGGTTGCTCTCACACAAGATCTCATGAGAGTATATGGTACCTGGACAGTGGATGTTTAAAGCATATGACTGGATATACTGCTCAATTCATAACGCTGGAAGCCAGGAGTGGAGGCAAGGTTATACTTGGAGATAATACCACAAAGAAGGTGGTTGGATCAGGTATGATTGGAAATCTTAAAAACTTTTTTATAGATAATCTGTTATTAGTTGAAGGCTTAAAGCATAATTTGTTAAGTATAAGTCA